>NC_084986.1:4763557-5013557 GCF_963691925.1 Scomber scombrus | reverse complement strand
TATGAAAATATTGATTATAGCCACTTTAAAAAAAACTCTGCTCCAACAATGTTTTAATGCAATTTTCTGACTGGATTTTCTCTCATTTTAACTCTGGGAGGGTATTTTTGAACATTTCTCATATTTTCTCATGAACTGAAAGACATCACAGCATAGTCGTCTTATCACTGTGTATTTTGATATAAAGCTGCAACGATTAATCAAGTTGCCAACTATTACATTACTCATCCAATATTTTGATAACTATTTTGTTTTTAGTGGTTAAAATCCTCCAGCTCCAGCTTCTCAAATGTGAATATTTTCTGGTTTTCTTTGGTCTTCTCTTAGAGTAAACACAATACTTTTGGGTTGTGGACACAACAAGACATTTAAAGACGTGACATTGGTCTTTGGGAAACAATGATCGACATTTTTCAGATTCAGATTCATCGATAATATAAATAATAATTAAATGCAGCCTTGTTCTGATCCAAAATTACACATCTGTAACCATTCTGCTATTAAAATATCAGATTTAGAGGATTATGAAGCCTTTGTGGAAGTATGTTATGATCTGTCCCCACTAAAATCTAACGTGACATGTAACTTTAGCATCTCTTGTAGATCTAAAAGTGAAGGTTTGTGGTTTTGAAACACAAAACGACACTATAGTCAAAGCCAAACCGACGTAAAACTATCACATAACTAATGCCAACCTCATTAAACCAACACAAACTTAACCAGGAAGGGCCGAGCAGAGCCGAGCCCCTGGCTGTGAGCAGCAGCAGCAGCAGGAGGAGGAGGAGGAGGAGGAGGAAGAGGAGGAGGAGAAGAAGGAGTGGTCATGCTGCTGGACGGACTGATAGTTCAGCTGTTGGGGGTTTGGAAAAGCCTCAGTCAGTTCAGCTGCTAACACAGACTGAGAGCACAGGTTATATATAGAGCAGACTCTCACTCCTGTCCAGGAACAAACAGGCTGAAGGAGAAGCTGAACATCTTGTGGCGGAAAAAGAAGAGCAGATTTTATTAAAGCTCAAATACTCAGATTGTTCCTATTCTCTCCCTCTCTTATTGTGAGTTTATAGACTGAAGTGAAGAAGATAAAAGAAGCTTCACACTGCTCAGTTCAAACAGAGAAGAAGAAAAAGAAGTGTAGGTGGGGATTTAGAGGAAAGTTAAAGGAAAGAATATATTTAAAGAGATAAACTGATACATGTCGTGCTGCCAGTAGAGCTTATCGAAGAGGAACTGGAGTCATTTTGGGACTGAACAGCTGCGACACCTTGGAAGTGCTCAACGACAGGTAGGAAACATATGATGTCATCATGAACAGGTGTCTATTAAAACTTCACTTGTTAGCGTTGAAGAAGATTTGGATGATTGCTGGTGGAAGGGAAAAAAACTCATTTTTGATCATGTATACAGACTGTATATCATCTATACATTATCAGAAAAGAGGAAATTGAACAACGAATAACTCAAAATCCTAATATTGGTGAGTAAATGCTTATTAAATATTGTAATACCAAACAAAATAACTTTATTATTATTTAACAAAGAAGTGATTTGTCAGTTTATTTGGATGAGTTTATTACACAATTTAAACATAACAAATATCAAATGTCATCACATGACAGCTTCTGAAATGTGCAGATTTTATTGTTGTTGTTTTTATTGTTTGTTTATTTACTTTTATTTTAATACTGTTGTTATTTGAAGACTTTTCGGGGTTTGGACTATATTCAAACTGCATCATGATGAGACGTTAAGCCTGGCAGACATCAGTCAATATTTTTGACATTTTAAAGACAAAATTATTATTAAGTATTATTTATTATTATTAAGTCATAAAAGTATATAAAGTATTATCCAGTGATTAATTGACAATAGTTTAAATATTTACATGATGTTTGCTTAGCAATGCATGAAGATATTGAAAACTGTATTTGTAGATATTTGGCACTTTGTGATTCAACTTCAGGTAAAGTTTTGTTAATAGTACTTTTAATGATTAAACTATGCTATATATGGTATAAACTATATCAACAACAAAAAAAGGTCCTGAGATCAAATCTAATTTCACCGACTCATTTCAGTTTATATTGTGCATGCATTTTGCATATTGTTAAATACATTTGTGCTTAAAGGACCAGTGTATAAGATTTACGACCACCGAAGATTCTCCTACATGCTTTAAAGGGTGGAGTGAGGGGTTGTAATCTGCAACCTCACCACTAGATGCCACTAAATCCTGCAACTGATCCCTTTTACTTGGGTGACAACTCATTAACAGTTCATTAGGTGCATTTCTACTCACCTGTTTTTATTTGTGTTTTCAATTTATGCATATAAATGAATATGAGTGGTTATTTTAGTTATTTTAGTTTTTTATGCTTGGCTGAGGTGGAAAAGCGGGTGTAGTGATAAAAGTGAAACGTCAACAGAGGATAAATGACAGTGAATCCGGCCCTTTTTGTTATTGTAATCACCGATAAATTCATTTCCTGTTAAAACAAAAACGTTCAAAAATATTTTTAAATTCTGATCCCATGTAAAGTTTACTGATTTGGCCCAAAATCACACATTTGTCTTAAAGAGATTTACAATCTGTATGACATTACATCCTCTCTCCTTAGACCCTTGATTCAAATAAAAGACAAATACTCAAAAAAAACCTTTAACGGAAAAAAGGGAGAAACAGAGGATGACACAGATGTCATATAAAGAGCAGATAGAATAAATCATAGAAAATGACATAATGGAGAGTTAAATTGAGTCCATAATACGTAATAGGATCATATAAAGGGTAAGTGTGATTCTGAGTTTCTGGAACGAGCCTATACCCACTAAACCATGTTGAGTGTCTGTCTGTGTTCAGACTGACTCATGAATAGAGCGGCTGTGCAGCCACACAGTGAATCAGTGAGTTATGAATCCCTTCATTCACAGCCCACTAAATGCTTGTTTCAGGAAGCCATACATTAGACGGCATTACTTTAATAGATCTGTTTCTTCTCTGGGGGACGAGCTGCTCTTACTGATAGCCGCACAGAGATGATGCAACACACAAAGTATTGGTAGCTGGAGGAGTGTAGGAATGATAATGTCAGACTGAAATATCTCAACTTTTGGGTGCATTGGCATGACATTTGGTGCAGACATTCATGGTCCACAGAGGATAAACCCCGCTGACTTTGGTTATCCTCTCAGTTTCACTCTAGTGCCACCATGAGGCTGACATCTTTGGTTTTGAGTGAAATATCTCAACGACTATTGGATTGGTGTGACATTTGGTGCACACATTCATGTCCCTATTATGATTAGTTGTAACAATTTTGGTGACCCCCTGACTTTTCCTATTGGCCATAATCAGGTTAAAGTTTTAATTTTTCCAGTTTTTTGGTTTATGAATACCTGCAAAATCATTCTGTCCTTCACGTATTCACTTTTCCTTATATAGCAGACACTCAATAGTTTAGAATAGCAGCAAAATCAAGATTTCGGACTCTAACTGAGTATTACCATTTAACACCACCACACTGTCAACTGTAGATTCATACAGCATAACTTTTACATCTTTAAAATGGTGTAATCGTAGCAGAAAGTACTGTGCATGTGCATGGACACTGCTTTTGCCATTTCAATATTTGATTTTTTAGCAAAAAAGATCGAGAAAAAATATACACATTTCTTGCAGGTTACCACTTTTTAACTCAAGGGTACTGTTGATTGTTGAGACATTTCAATGACAGGTCTCTCTCCTTTTTAAATGTGGAAAAGGTGCCCCATTTGATCTATGTGAAAGCCAAACAATAAACAGAGGGGCTCTTTGGCTCGACCTTCTCTGTGTTATTGTACCCAGCGTGCTTTGCCCTGCCCAGATCTCCCGGGACATTTCCTGTCCATTAATAGCTTTTCTTTCCAGTTTTCATTGCAGGTTATTTTAGAAACCTACCGAAAGGCTTTTTCGTTGTTAACATCAAGGCAACACAAATCAAGACTGTAAAAAGGGTCATTTTAACTTATCTTCAGTTTTATTTCAAGATAGAAACAGAATATAACCATTTGAAGTTGATCCCCCCCAAAATACTGGGTGTTGGACGTCACCTCTGGCGCCCTGTCTGTCAGCAGGACATCTTAAGCTCAAGTTTATCAACGCATTTCCAGATTTGGTGGATAGGGAACCACTGATTGGGTTTTGGTGATGATCCAGATCTGGGATTTCTATCAGTTGTTCTTAATCCTTTTGGGATGTTGAAAGGGTCAAGAACATATAATTTAACGTTGTGTTAATAGAAATGATGTGTTTGGCTGTAACAGAAGGTGATGAATTAATGCTGTGTCATTTTTTTATGGGTGGTGATGTTTGTTTTTTGGTCATTTAACTGTATTAATATCTCATGATGATCCCTAGACAATTGTTCCCCATCCTTTGGTAACCCCCTAAATTTTGTCCAACGTCACCATTGGGTCAAACTTTCCACTGAGGGCCATCACAAGGTATTTCAAAAACTAATGGCCTGGGGTCTGTTCCCAGAAGCGGGATGACTAACTTATCTGGACAACTTTCCAGAATCAAAGCCAACCCAGGTCTTTTTAAAGTCCATTTTTCAGATTTCAGAAGTCCAAGATCAACTTTATTTGTCATTTATGCAGAATAACACATAATCTGTACAAATGAAATGCTTAAAATGAGGCTTAGTATAGTACCACAGGCCAAGGTAATTACAATTATACAATTACATAATATTAAAACCAAATAAAAGTATAAGGAGGGTTTACAGATTTACTCAGTAAAGTTATCCAACTGTGAGATTTTGAGACCCTTAGACAAAAGTTGAGAGAAACGTGGTAAAATCTTTGGTCGCCAATCCAAAAAAATGTCCTTGATCCCACTGGACCCTAAAGACGAAGCATACACAAGATTGAAAGCACAACATTAAGAATAACATACTCCAATTTAAGACATGGTACAAATACCAAAACACATTTTTTAAGTGCCACCATCAGGTCACACTGACAATTTTGTTCACAAGACATCAAAAGTAGACCATAGATGGATTGAAATGGTATTATCTGTGGATAATTAATGTTCCCTGGAGGACTATTCACAATAAACCCGCAGCACCAGCAAAACAACATTCCTACTTGACCATGAAAGATAGAGAAGAGATTGCATTGATACTCAGTTTGTAGTTTTCTCTCTCATCTGTGAACACAACATAGAAATTAAAGAAAAAACCTGAATAAATGTGCAGGAATGTACCAAATCCAGATGGTTCCAGACAGACCATTGGTGTTCTTTGACTGGTTTGTATGGAGTATGACAATGATTATGACCGTTGCCAGATCTCAAACCTCCATCATCAAAACACTAAACAAGAAAATATGCATCTGAACAGTGGTGTTCATCCCTCCAGTAGAGTTAAAAGACTTGGAGAATCTATGAAGAGGAGAGCTGGAGACATTCTGGAGGCGCTTGGTGGAACAATACCTTAATGACATGCGTAATGTTGGGTTTTACTTTCATTCGTCATCAATCTGGAAAGTTTTGTCATTTGCTGCTGATATTGACTGATATTGATATTCACTGAGAGAGAAGAGCACCACTCAGGGAACCCTAAAAAAGTAATCGCACTTAATAAACAGAAAGTACCAAAAAAGACTAAGACCCTCATATCCACTTCACCACCTCCACTGTGAAGAGCTTTTATGTAATTGTTTGCCTTGAAATCGGCTGCTTCATGTTGTAACAGTGCCACTGTGTCTTCCAGCGGCAGCCCAAGGCCAACTGATAAGACGGGAACCATGAGATCATTCTGCTAATTCAGCTCAGTAATCTGTCAGGGATGCTAACAGGGGCGACTTTCGGCAGTCTGCCCTCTTGTTTGGTTTCATAACAGCAACTGATGTTCCCATGACAGCATAACAGGGGTCAGCGAGGAGGAGTGGGTTTGTTTGGGTACAGTTTCTCTTTCAAGGAGGGTACATTAAACAACTGATAATATCATGATGGATTGCACTGGGAAAATTGTGATTTTGGGGATCTTTAAATTAAAGCTCTTTGTTGTTGCAGGTTCACAGCTCCTCTCTGAGCCCCCCGACAAGTTTAAGATGTGTTGGAGAAATGAAAAGGCGGGGTGTCGCTATGCTGCTTTTCTGAATCTAAAATATCAAAATTTCTGTCACCCACGGAGGCTGCATCAATGTTCAAAATTAAATTTTTCTCCTCAAGAAAAGTTAAAAATACTCTGTAGCAGCGGCAAACTTGCTGCCAATTTGTCCGAGTGCCGAAACTTAAATAAACCCCCTGCAGCCTAGAAAGCATCTTACCCATCTATAGGCATGCTATAATGCTTACTTTGGCATGTTAGCATGCTAATGTGCCGCTATTGGGGCTCCAGGTCAGCCCAGTATGCTTAGGAACTACATCCATATTGGACAATGCAGGAAGTAGAGTGTTCTTTATAAAGTAAGGTGGAAATAAACAGTTTGGAGGTTGGCTGTGTAGCATGAACAACAACGTAATGATCACCCTTTTATAACTATAACCACAACCTTTCTCTAGTCTTAACCATACTGTTTTTGCCATGTGCATATTGTTACACTTGTGATCAGCTCTTAAAACGATACTCACATGCAAAATATATACAGGACGAATTTCATTGGAGGATGAATCCAACTGACTTTGGTGATCCTGTAACTTTTCCTGTATTGCTACCAAGTGGTTCACATTTGTAGTTTTGAGCGAAATGTCTCAAAAACTATGAAAGGGATTGCTTGAACCCTTGACTTTCCATCTAGTGCCTCCATCTGAACAAATGTTCCATGCTACCACACTAAACTAAGGCAGGAACATGGTAAAAAAAACTAACTACAACATGCATTTAGTTCAAAGAGCCACTAATATGGTTGTAAATTCTTAGTCTTTGTACCATTTAGCCAGAGTTAAACTCAGCTTTAATTAGAACACAAAACTTTCTCACCAACATAAAAAGCTTCATGCTTACTTAATCAATTTCTATGTCTTTACTTGCATGCTAAACCTCTCCCCTGAGGCCTTTGAGAGTCTTCTCTGAGGCCACTTATGGGACAGTGGGAGTCTATTCGCCTCTCGTGAGTCATTTCTCAACTCAGTTGACAGTCATAATTGCTGGTGGGCTAACCACCAACCACTTAAGATTCATCAGTAGCTAAATGGCTTGTAAAAATGTTAAATGACGCAAAATGAGCAGTGACCATACCCTCTTTCACCCTCGTGATACTCTGCTCCCCTCTCTTTACCCCCCCACCACCCCTCTCCTCTCAGAGTTTATGAGGGAAGTGACCTCATGCTCATTCCATTTGAAAGGCATGTGAGACTTGGCTGCTGGTCGGCTGCATGTTGGGAGTGATGTCAGCTTTCTGGACTGGTCACCGCTGATTAGAGCTCTTGCACAAACCGCTGGGAGGATAAAAACCTGCCTTGCCTCAGCCCATGAATTCCCCCCGATGACTGACGTGGTCTGGGAATATAATGTAATTTGGACTATTAAAGCTTCCCTGAGCAAAGATTTTCGTACTGGTTGCAACAGAGAGCAGCATCCCAATGCATTTAAGGCGTCATAATGGGACATTGGCTCTTTGTTAAGGAAATAACAAATCAAATCTTAACCATGAAGACATTTTGTTAAATAGAAACAAAGACGTTCTTCATTCAGGCAAAACTTAACTGCTCCCAAATGTGTATATATACACTGATAGACATCTTAATTGAGGCTGCAGTGTAAGTAGCTGCGGATTTAAGTGTCAGATACTATAAACGTAATATATAACGACGTCCTTCCACACTAGAGCTTCCCAGGTCATTTTTGAAAACTTTCCACTCAACTCTAAACCTCCTAAAAGTCACAATTATACACTGCTAAATGTTTTTTTATGAAATTACCTTTTGGAGGAAACACAGTGCAAAAAGCAGTACATTCAATTAGGGAAAGATCGTAGTTTTAAACACCTTAGGCCTTGTGTCTAATGATTTCTTTCAATATTTAACCAAGACCACGATCATTTCCTTAACCTTTAACATAGAGTATAGAGCTGACTAAACACAAAGATAAATGTTAAACATGCTTTAGTTGATATGAGCTCATGCTTTAAAGAAGACAAATTAAATATATTTGGCAGACTTTGTAGATGTTTTCTTTAAAATATTTCCTTATTTTGTTCAAATATAAAAGTAGTAGCATATACATTCTGGTTGGACTTTGATCCTTCACACTTTTAATATAAATTGTTCACATATGAAAATGCCTTTACAACACGTTGGCTTTTTTCAGGTAATTTCTGATAATCTCTCCATTCACACTGAAACAGAAAACAAAGTTGTTGAATCATTTTTTTCTTTCTCTTCCTGCTGAAGAAAAAGATGAAGGAGGGACACAAAGGACACATCATTATTTACTCTATGTATACATGTGTATTTGAGTTTAATGACCAAACTAAAATAAACTAAACTGTCAAAATCTTCCAACAGTAGATATTTCTAGCAGGTTAAACCTTCACTCTGTAATTAACACCATGGACAATCTACACTTAACAGTTTTTTCAAATTTACATCAAAGTAGCCTCAATTTTGTTTCTGTTTTCTGCCAAATAAACAGCTAAAAAATGGTAATCAAGGCTCATAATTGTCACCTGTTGACCAATGTTATCCCTGCTCTGCTGTCAATCAAATCACTGTTTTATACTTGCAACATAATCGATTGCAGTGAAGAAATAAATAATTAGCCTCTCTGAGAATTGATGGACTGCCATGAAATTCTGGCGATCCTTTAAATTTTCATCGTGTGCTACCCTGAACCTTAAATGTATTTTCACTTTGTGTTTTCAGGCAAATAAACTGCTATTAAACAATGATTTGATTGCATCATAAATAACAATGTCTGCACCAAAGCAGTTATTCCTTAGACTGTAGATCAAATTACTAAACTTACAAAATCATCTGCAGCTTACACGGATCAATCACAACAGCTGTATTGTGATTGGCTGTATTAATAAGACCAAAGGCACTCTACTGTGGCTCTACATTACTGAAGAAAAATGCTTGTAGCACTTGGTCATGTTCAGCTATGAAAGATCAGGATTACAAATGACTTCTCTTCTTCTTTACAGCAGAGATGTAGATAGCTCTGAAATAACTTGTATCCATTAAGTCCAAACCTTTGACCTGTTTTCCACGCTTGGTTTTGCATTAAACTGCTTCTTTGTTTTCTATTTTTATCGCGGTCTGTTCAGGACCCTGCAGCTCACTCATCTGTGGAACTTTAAGACCTCTATGCAGGTAATGATGGCAGGGTCGTTGCAGTCGAATGGCAGAGGTTGTCTGCAACATGATACTGCGGATAGAGCTGAATCTCATATGATTTGAAGTGTTTTGCCACTGCGTAAAAACTTTACTGCTGCTCTTTTACTCCGTCTCCTTTCAGCAGTCAAAACCTGACCTTTTAACTTTGTGGTTTAGACTATGGAGTTGAATCTTCAAAAATCAGTTTTTAAAAATGTGAAAATAGCACTTTTTGTGGCCATAATTACAACAAATTTGGTAGAGCTAAAACACGCTAACATATCATATTAACATACCAAATTTGATGCAATTTACTGTCGATATGCATACATACATACACCGAAAATAAGCCTTTACAAACTTAGCTATTTAGCCTGAATATTTCAGCATTATAACTACTATACAGCATTTCACTGAGATTATTCTTAGTATTTAGACTCTGCAGCAATTTAGTATTTTCAAGACAAAAAAGAAATAGTTAACAAAGGCAGAATTTGTCCACCACTTTGGTCAGTTAGCTCAACAGATTTGAAATTAAAAAATCAAAATCGAAATTTGGTATAGATATCCATGGTCCTGAGAGGGTTAATCCACCATGACCATTGGAAGTTTTCACTTATTCAGTTAAATATCTCCATATCTACGTCATGCATACTCAATAGGCGGACTCTGGACCAACTAACAATTTAATCCAGACCAACACCTGTATATGAATATGGACGTCATGACAGTTTCCCAAAAGTGAAGTTAAAATATCTCAATTGCCCCCTGGTGGCTGGCTGCAGTATAGGTCATAAATCTCACCCCCATGTTAGCAGATGGGACATGAACCAAACTAAAAAAATGAAAGTATATGTCAAATAGATGTTTTCTCATAGATGGTTTCAGTCGTTTTATGTCATTATTATCACCCTGATGCTTGCTAATTTTTCTGCTAAGTTTATTTGTAATCACTTATTTGAAGATATCAAAAGTGGGAGGGATCTCATGATTGACAACTGTGACAGCTGCTCTAAAACCTCAATCAAGAGTCGGTATTGCTGAGGGGGCGTATCCTGTAAGCCGTCATCCCGCCACCTGACTCTACTGCAGAGACTCTGGCTCCAAATGACGTCACACAAGCAAGATGGCCGCTCCCAGAAAAGGAGTTTTTGGCTTTAATTTTGCATAGTGGCATAAAATGGGGACGTGTCGTTCATATTCATATACAGTCAGTGATCCAGACTGGGAACAAGATTTAACCTAACCTGACCTGGACCACTTTTGACTGACACATCACTATTACATCATCTCAGCTGTATTCATTCAGCTGCTTGCTAGTCGCCATGGTTAGCAAGATTGTGCTGGAGTGTAGGAGTTTTGAAAAATAAATATATTGGTCAAAACTAGCAGAAAGGTTGACAGTGGACTGAGAAATATGTGTTTATTTTTCCAGAGGGAAGTACTAAATTGTCCTAAAAATATGAAGGTCAGAACTATAAAACTGAAACAGTCAAGATATGAAGCAAAGGATTTTAAAAATCAAACAAATTCAACAGTGAATACAGTGAAGAAATCATTAATGAACACTTAAACCAATGTCTCCATCCTTTTATGCTTGAATTTACAGACTTGGCTACACAGCAAATATGTCACATCTCACATTAATACAGAAATTGGTGATTCTCTGACTTTTTATCTTGTGCCATTATCAGGTCAAACTTTTAATTTGTCCATCACTTTGGTTTACAACCGAATACCTCTAAAATATAATGACATTCTCTTTGTGTTCAGTGATAATTAGAAAGTAGTGGCTTGCTGTGATACTGACTAAAAACTGAATGAGTATCTCAGGCTTGTTCCAAACTGTGAGTGCAGCTGAGGACACAGTCACCTTCGGCTCTTAAAGGTGAGCTTCTGATAAGAAATGTGAGATGAACTCGTTAAACAGTTATATTGAAGATGTTCAGCCTCCCGTCTGGATATAGAAACAGTACTTAAAATGACACGTGCCGACTGACGAGTGTCGATTATGATCCTTCTATTTCGGATGTCGCTATGACGTGCTAAAGATGGTAATGTGAGACTGTAGTGACATTCAAGCACTGACTATAAGTGTCACTATTTCAAGCATGGGTGCTTGATAGAGTGATATTGGTCAAGCACCGTACAGTACATAGCAGCCTGAAATGTCGAGTGGTTTTCCATGTATTCATAAAAGCTTTTAATGACACACTGATGCAACAAAACTCCACTGGTTTCTTCAGTTACACTGTGACGTCCATGGTTCGTAACATGTTTTGGGAGGTGTTTTCATTGCCATATAGTTCTCAATGCAGGTATATAAGTGCAAAGTGGACGCATATTTAAACGTTTAATGTGTTTTCTCACCTCATTGGGCCTCTAAACTGCTTGTTACCTTTGGACCTCTCCCTTACTGGATCAAAGAGGTTGTCTGGGACTCTGATGGCTCTTGTTGGAAGTATGTAAGGAGTAGCTCTGTAGCTTTTCCCCTCGATTGAATCACTACCCTTGTAAAGTCAAAAATGTCCAGAATAGGAGTATGCAGGTACATCCAAACCTCAAGCAGGCAGGTGTTGAACTGAAAGTAAGCAGAAGCCATACAACAAAGAAATAGCAAACTATATTCATGTGTAAGAGGGCGTTGCACTATGTTTCTTGAGTCTGATGAAGAGCAGAACTGTGTACGAAATGTCTCCCTTATTCACTCCTTCACTACACCACTACTAAATAGTTTACTCAATAGTCAGCAGCATTCCAAGATTTCGGACAATCGCTGTGTACATGCCGTGGACACTGCTTTTTTCTATACAGTATATTTACACACTTGGCATTCGGACACTCAATTAAATTGCCATCATGCACCAGATGATAAATAGGGGTTGATTTCGGACCCAACCCAGATGTTCTCCAAACATCACTTTGGTGCAAAACAAGTGGAAAATGGAGTCCAGCAGTGTGCATGCTGTTTCTTTGTTGTTCAAAGTCAAAAAGTAAATGTATTTATTTTTTGTCTGTTTGATGGTCATGTATCTTTGCAAAACCTCCTAGAAATAACTGCAACAGCAAATATGTTTTGCTAGAGATGGTTGGCTGAATTATGTTTTCTCTCAGCATATTGAGAACATTTTAATTAATGTATTTGTCAAGTTGCAAAGCTCCACTTGTTCTGGGGCTTTAGGTTGTATCACATAGATATCAGACAGATACTGTCATCATGGATTACTTTACTTAAATTAATTGTACTTTATATTGTGTAAGCTGGTGAGTTACACATTTTTCATAGGTAATACATTTTCTATATGATTTTGGATTGATGCAGAATTAAGATTTATCCTTAAAACTCCATGAAGTTTAGTCCATTTTACTATGACTTGCAGCACTTATATTATTGTTTATGTGTTAAGTCTTGTCTCCTTGCCACAGGGTTTATTTTAATCCCTGCTGCTGTTGTTTTATGGGGGAAAGTTGTGTAAAAGTAGCAAGTGGTGAACCGAGGGTGTCTGATATAAATCATGAGGGAGTCAAGTTGCTTTGTTTACTGTCTTGCTTTGTCGGCGTTGGTCAAAGAATATTTATTTGAGTGGCTTTATTACTCACAGCTCAGAGTGACAGGAGGACACTATACCCAGGATTAAAATAATAATCCTCCAATCTACACATAAACCAGATAATCCGTTACAGTAAATCTAATTTCCCTGTTGTGAATATACTGAAACTGTGACCCTTTAAAAGACATTTTGACCTGCACGTGAACCTGATGGCTCATGACTCGTGCAGCTTTTCCACTTCAGTGCAGCTTTACATCATGTGATGTGGCTAATAATCACAGAGATGACTGCTGTTGGAACGCTGCTCTTTCACTGGGAAACCACCTTATTCATCCACTGGCAGCAGCAGCAGTTACCTCCCAGTTTTTCTCTCACCACTCTCAATCTTTTACAAGCTCAGATGCGTAGAAATAGACCTCCAAACAGTCGGTGGCCCCCTGCCAACTGAGCTCATGGAGGAGGCAAAGTTTTGGCCGGTGGCTGGTGGAGGTTTCCCATTAAAACTAGCTCTCCTTACTGAGATGTGGTAGCTATTTGGATAATTGTTGCCCTGTTCAGCCATGGCATGGTGTTGTGTGTACTTTCAACAACAAAAGGAATCCAAAGAACCTTACGTCAGGCGTAAAAAGGCATAAAAGGAAAGTTATAAGAGAAACACGGGGGATTCTGTGAGCTAAAAGATGAAAAAAATGAGCACTAAAAATGAGCTGAAGTGTGCAGAAAGGAGTTGAAGTGTATGGGCTGAACTAAGGGTGAATCGTTCATTGGGTCTAAGTATAATTAAGTAGTCTAACAATAACTGTAAGCACTTAAATGAAGTGTACCAAAAGGAGGTACCAGCTGAAATGATCTGAATGATCTGGAGAAGTCAGTTGATTCCTTGTGGTCATTAGGACTGAGCCAGGTGGATTGTAGGGCTTTTGCAATGGTTGAAATGGCCTTTCAATGTGGTCGCAATAGAGAGCTTAAGTCCACTAGCTTCTGTAACTCAATGCAATCTCTCATTAAGCATTTCTCTCATTTGTCTTCCTTGTAGAGTTGTCGAGAAATGCAGTGCTGGTAGCAATGCTAGGATTTTATTTATTTTTCAGTGTTGATTCTCCTGCAAGTATTGAGGACTTCAGACCAGTAAAGTGCAAAGTGAGAGACATCTAGTCAATAATCAAATGTATGAATTAGTCAGTATTAAAGGTTTTAGGGGGATCTTTCAGGTCAAAAACTGTGTGGATATCATGACCAAAATTAAACAAACAATTGAACTGTGGATTAATGACAGAGTACATTCTGTATGTATACTATGCCTGCAAACAGTATCCTTCCTCTGAGGACTTTGTATCTAAACTCTAAACATCCTGAAATCCCTCCTGCAGAGCAGATGACTGACTGCATTACTTTCCCCTTCATGGTGAGTTACAACGACAGGCTGGACCTCTTCAAACCTCCTCACAAAGCTGCTCGTTCCCATATATAGTCATATTTGAAACTACAAGTTTAAATCATATTGCACTCGAAAAACACAAAGTTTCAAGAAATACAAAGTTGACTTGGTGGATTTGGACAGCTGCCATCTCCTGAAAAAGCAGACCTTAGGGAGCTCTATGCAGTTGCATTAAAGTCATGCTGTGTCACGCATCATATTTAACCCAACACACATTTACATTTTAAAGGGCAATATTGTACTTTCTACTCCACTGCATTTATTTGACATCTTTTGTTACTTTTCAGATGAATATTTGACCCAATGGATAATATAACAAGCTTTTAAAACACATTGTTAAAGATGAAACCAAAAAGCAGTGTGTAGTTGTGCTCATATTTCAGATGTCTATGAGTTGTTAACAGCTCCACCAAATAGTGATTTTTCCCTCTAAACTTCTCACATGGTTTCATTTCAATAAATGTTCAAATGATCCAATATTTCAGCAAAAATCAAAGATTAGAGAAAAAGTCCAAAAACTGAAAACACATTTGTGTATCAGAACTTAGTTTTTTCTTCTTTTCTCTCCCATTAATCATCTCACCACCCCTCACATTTATCTGCTGACCCTTTGGAGGGGCCCCACCCCTAGGTTGGGAACCACTGGACTAAACTAGCTGATTGTAAAGTAGTGTAAACTAGCTCCACCTCCAGCAACTACAACAGTAACATGCTACATCTGAATACTTCTTCTACCACTCGGATCACCAATGTTAACATGTTCTTGCACAATAAACAGAGTTAATTATGTCATAGTTGCTCTTTATCATGAAAAAGGAATGACAACAATTGTGTTATGATGGTGTCTATTACATACAGAAAACAATTACTGACCACAGAGGCCGGAAATGCTTATGTGATCTATATTAACCACATGTTTCATTATAATATGAGCTTAAAATAGAAATACAAACCAACAGATATACGGTATGTACTGTATGTGACCTCTGCTTAGGTAACAACTGCTGAGACGTTTTAAGCTTGTCCGATAAACAGGCAGTGGCTGTTTATTTACAACAAGCGGTGTTACGGTGGAGTTTAAGAGCTGCAGCTGTGAAGTAAAAAGGAGGTTCAGGCATCCGTGGGATTGCTGATGGCTTATAAAGTGATAGCCCTGGAGTTCCCCCTTGTTGGAGTCTGGACCCAAGTGGGAAGACCCTAAAAATACTCCTTTTAAAATCTCACCAAACAAACAGCTGCGATTGCTGCACAGCATCCAGCTCATAAACAGAGGTGAAGTACGGCCATTAGTTACATTTACACGGTTGTAGTTTACGCAGAACATGATTCGGATGTCTTTTTCAGTCAGCACGAACCTTTCCGACATCGGATCAAATAAACACACCACTGAGCCACATTTAGTTTAATTTGGTAATAAGTGATAGTAACAGTAAAGTATAACGCTAAGTGTCAGTAGTACTGTTAGCATATAAAGTAATAAGTCACGTTCACACCATGCTTTACAGACCATTACGAAAAATTGTGGGAAAACCAGTTCAAGATATCTTCTAAGTTGTCAAATATATCACAAAAACAGTTTTGACATTTCCCATTAGCTGTGCCCCAGAGCCTGAAAATCACAAACAATTTACAATATGCAACACAATAGAAATAGCTAATTTAGCACATATATAGATCTAGAATCAAGGCTAGAAATGGGCTAACTATCTTGGAATAACGCATGAAAGGTCCCAAGGAGTTTGCTATGCCGAGTAGGAATTTTGACCTGTTGGTGTCATTACACAAAAGTCAAGGGATTGCAAAAGTCATCAGGATTCATCTTCTGGGGACTGTGAATATCTGCTGATACGAAAGCAAAAATCACAGTAATGGACAGACATTCTTTAGTGGCACATTGTTAGCATGTCAACAATAGCATGTAACACAATAGAAATAGCTAATTTAGTACATGTATAGATCTAGAATCAAGGCTAGAAATGGGGTAAATATGCCTGAAAGGTCCCCAAGAGTTTTCATATTTCATTAGCTCTTAGTATTAGCACTAGCATTGCATAGCTACGACAACGTTAGCATAACATTACTGTGTTTACATGTAACAAAAAATGCTAACAGTGTTATGTAAATGTGTTATGTGAGCACATTTACACAATGCCATGCTGATGTTAATAATATCATGAGCTAACATGAACTGAAATGTTGGATGAGAAGGAACTTTGACCTGTTGGTGTCGATAAATTAAGTCAAGGGCTTGCAAAAGTGTTTGATTGACAAACTGCACAACGGACTTACTGTTGAGCTACACTGTTAGCATGTCAACAATATGAACTATATTAAGCTTTTTCTACTTAAATGGATCAGACAACATCATGTCTGGGTTCCCTTTAAGAAAGTAAAAAACAGTTTCAACAATTTTTGACCAACATGTGCTACGCCAGGCATTTCATCAGACATTTACTTTGGAGACAATTCTGGGTCGGACCTTTGACCTTCTTATTATAGGATTATCTTTCTAACCACTTGAACCACCCTGTTGCCAACATACCTCCTCTTCCACTTATCCACCGTAGTTCTCGTGTGTCGACCATCGGCTACAGCTGTCTGAGATTTTACTCCGGCTGAAAAGTAAATCAGAGAGACCAGTTTAACCTCATCACGTCTCCATAAATATCTCTCCCCAGGGAGGACGAAAGATGCAATATACAATTTATTTGGTGGGTTATATTTTGGGTTTATTTACATTTGTTCCATAGGAGTTTGACATGTAGATGGAGACCACAAAGCCAACTTGACATGAAGGCCTCTTTGATTGCGGTGGTTGCCAGCATCCCAATGTACACAAATAATTTAAAAGCCTCAAAATACATGTAAGACCTGCAGTTAGCCTTTATAAACTTACAGCTCTTATGTCATCTGTTTAGACAGAAGACTGTATGTTATGATTATGAGTCAGTTACTGTATATATAATATACAGTGATGAGGACACCTGAGCATAATATGAGGCTTCAAATGAGTCAAATCAAGTCTTCTATGTTTCAACATTACAGTCTTTTTAGTACCAAAGTCTTTTTGTTACTATACTTCCACCGCAGCTCAACAGGGAAACACAAAGAGGGAATTTGATGCTAAAAAGACTGTAAATGTGTCAGATATCACTTGATATGACTAACTCAGACTGCTGAAGCCTCATATAAGCTTCACATTTACTTTTAAATGACTGTTTGGACACACTGTGGATTTTGTCCTCCATCACTTCCACTGAAATTACATTTGAAGGAGATCTTTTAATAGTCAGTATGAACAGGAGGAATGATTACAGCGAGGAAAACCACTCTCGCTGCTCATATCGACACCTGACTGCTGTTTTAGGATAATGTGGGTAATGTAGGCAATAGGTTTTGACAAGGGAGAAGAATGGTTGGAGTAAAAAGGACAATATCTCTTCTTATGCTGCATCGATTTTCATCCTTTTTGTTAATGTCCATTATGAATTTAGTCCATTATGAAGTCAGATAGATAGATAGATAGGTAGATAGGTAGATAGATAGATAGATAGATAGATAGATAGATAGATAGATCTGGTGATGTTCTTTGGTATTTCTATTCCCATATTTGCCCTAACGAAGTGTCAATGATGGTGAGAACCTCAAAGTAGAATCTATCATCAGTGTTTGACTGTTTGGCATCACTCTGTAACGCTGATACACTTCACGCCGTCTGTGCTGGAGCTAATCTGTTTTCACGGATCAGTTTGCTTATCTGGGAGTAGATACGACACTGTGCTGGCATGTGGAGCATCGGTTCAATTGAGACCTGCAAACACCCTTTGATGCAACAGTTGGCAGCCTTGTTGAAAACTACACGACATGTAAACAAACACAGTCTCTATTTACAGGCCTTATAGTCACTGTTTACTCCGTTTCTCTGTTGCACAATGAAGATCCAGCTTTATGGATATTTATTAAAAAGATTTGCCTCAACATAAATGTTAGATTTCAGGAGCTTTAGTCTCATTTAAGCTTGATGTCCGAGTCATTTTTAGTTAATCTGTGTGTGTTTTTTACTTTGTTTTTGTTGGCATAACACTGATATTATTAAATTCTTAAAACAAACATGGTAAAAAAAACGTTAATGGGATCCATTGAATAACATAACTCTTTGCCAAATTAAACAGATTTTGCAACATGCTAAAAGGAGGTTGAGCTACAATCCTTTGAGACATGACCACATTAACCTTGTTGTTGGAGCTCCTTCAGACCTTCTTTACAGGACACATTTTGACATATAAAAGCAAGAAAAAACAGGTGCAGCTAATAACGCTGATTACTTATCTCTGAATCCCTTTTAGTCCGTCCAAATTCGTGAGTCTGGTACTGTGCATGATGGTTCACCAGCACAATTCAATGGAGCAGAGCCATCGTTAATGTTATCAGGTACATCTTTGCTTTTCCTGCTGTGGACCATCAACATCCATTACACATGGTAGAACATCTGCAGCTGAAATAAGTACTCGATTAGTCAACTGACAGAACATTTGACAACTGATTACTTGTTTATGTCACTTTTAATGCAAAAATCCCCCAAATTTTCAGATATTTTCTAATTTTCCCAGTTTTTCCATGATAGAAACTCAACATCTTTGGACTGTTGACGGTTGGCCAGACAAAACAAATACTTTGAATTTGTTAACTTGGGGTTTAGGGAATAATGATCAGCATTTTTCACAACTTGCTGACATTTTATACTCTGATCATTAAGGAATTCAGTTGGCTGCACTTTTACTAACTGATGGAATAATACGGCCTGTCTCTCAGTTTTCTGTGTGCAGTTTGATAAAACACAACTTTATGACCACAAATGGAGGATGGAGGACTTGAGATTTTGCCTTGTGGACAGTTTCCCAGTTGGTAATCCACCGTTGATTGAGGATAAAGACAAAATTATTAAAAGTCCAGTCCGTCAGCTGAAATGAAGACCTCAAGTTAAGAACCCTATCTTTATTCTATTTAAAAACAGCGGACAAGCGTGTCATTTTGCATTATGTGTATCTGAGTGTTTGTACAGTGAGTGAGTTAATATAAAAAGCCCTCCAGCAGGGTGATGTTTACTGACTCGAGACACTCGGCCAGATCCTCTCGAAATTATTCTTCCTGTGAACTCAAACCTCCAGCTGCTGCCTCGGGCTTGTCTTGGCTTCACATTTTATCCTCGGAGCTCTACCTTCCCTTCTTCCAGTTCACCGATCTGACCGTCAAAATGAAGACGGTTCTGTGGTTTTGGACGTGTGGGAGATCTTGGCGGCTCCCCTGAAACAACTATTAATAACAGGCAGCAGTGACGTGGTTGCTACCACTTGGCTGCCAGGATTCTCTCTAACTGAGTCACTACCTGCTTTCATCCAGACCTCCAGACTCGGGGAACTTTGGCCTCGTTTAGATCCGATAGGCCGTAAACTGCTCCTTTCTCAGGACTCTTAAAACATCAGCCTGTCCAGCTGACCATTTCATCATCGCTTGTCTGTTTGAGCTCTTCTTCTTCTTTACAGATTTCAGCTTTTATGCATCACATAACTAAGTCCAAGAAAATTTGTTTCAGGAGGTTGGCTTCAACTGTCTTAAACTAAGGCTTAACTGAATCACTATTTCAATAATGATTACAACATTAACTCAATATGTATTTCATAAGGTACAAAATCAGAGGGTAAAAAGGTTCAGTGCGTTATGTAATTATTATTTTCATTACTGATCCACCAATATCTCTATTATCCTATTTTATCCTTTTTATGTCTTTTGTAAAGCACTTTGAATTGCTGTGTTGTTAAAGGGTAAAAATGTAGTTAGATTTTTGACCCTTACCTGACCTGCTTAATGGTTTGATAGATAAACTGGCAGATTAAATCAATGCATATATCACAATCACATGATAACTGTTCCCATTATTACTTTTGCTTCAACATGGGACACAATAAACTTCCGTATTTAAAATTCACTCTTCTAAGAATCTGTATGGTCTCAAACAAATTGTCTTCCTGTAACTCATAAGATTGAACACTTTTGTTAATGATCCTTTAAATTTGTGTTTTAACTGCAAAAAACCCAAAACAAACAAAAATGTACACTGACATTTACACCAATATCAATTTATCTGCAATGAACTACTATTGGCCAATATCTTGGCAACACATATTGCATATCTACACACACATTTTAATATATTTTATGTTAAAATTGCATTAATTATGATGTGAACCCTGATTGCTCTTCATTAACATACTGTCAAAGTAATGTAGTTTTTGGGTTTAGTTTTTGACACATGAAACTATAACACAGAAGTCGTCCTCCGGTTAAAGGCCTGTAAAGAACCAAGCTGGTGTTTTTGTATGTTTAAGCCCACCAACCGTTTTACATAACTGCCCGACGGTTTCCAGGACATACCATTAGGTTTTGGATTGACTCGCGGCAGCTGCTGGTGGCGGTTGATTTCAGTAGGCGATGAAAATCATCTTGCAGAACTTGAAACTTGCTTAAGAAACAGTTGGTAATCCATCATGGTCAACATTTCTTCACCTTTAATTACCTGTCAAAATCATGTTATGATCACATGTCGGGCGATGTGCTTTCGCGGTGCATTCAAGGACACACAGATTCAAGACCGGGCTGCCAAACAGCACTGCATTTATAGACTATGTTGCAGGAAAATGAGGCCAAGAAGTGAAACAATGAGCAAATATTGTTCGTTTTTGGAAGGATAATGAAAAATTTGATTGTTTTTTGCATTAAATATGTGCCTCTAAAATCTGGGAGCGCTAATAAACACACCAACAGCAAGACTTTCCAAATCAAAGCCCTCTTTAAAATGAAATACTATACACTAAAACATATCTGTGACAAAATAATAAGGGTGACTGAACGTTCACTAGCTTCAGGCCTTGGCAAGTTGATTTTTATAGTGTGCTGAATAAACCCAATGGTTAGCAAGAAGGTTGAAAAGTAATATAAATGACTGACACGTGCCCTCATTTTATTGCATCTGTTTCACTCATTGGTATCCATATTGTCCCGTCTCTCAGGAAAAAATGCGATCCAGGACCTGCACCATGGAGGGTCCAGATGACGGACAGATTCAGCCCACGAAACCTTTCATCAAACAGGAGGAGAGGCAGGAGAACACAGAGCTGACGAAGAGGAAGATGAAAGTCCAGCGAGAGGAGAAGGACGGGAGGACGGCGGTATCAGACACACAGACACAGACACAGACACAGAAGAAACCTCAGAAACCGGCAGAGATCAGGAAGGAGCTGTCCAAGAAAGACCTGATTCACCTGCTGGGAGTCATGGAAGGAGAAGTTCAGGTACGAATGAGATTCACTCTAAAAGGGAAATGAGGTACTCTGTGATTTATCAACCTCTGATTAATGACAGGTCAGAGGTTCGAGAGTCCATACATCCTTTCATTAAGTACACCAAACCTAACCCTAAAGTTATAAGGATCATAAATTACTGTGTTATTCTAGATGGGGCTACATTTTTACGTATATAAATGACAGATAAACCACATGATTATATGTAAAGTAAAAGTTGTTGCTGGTAACTTTTCAGCTCTGTGTAGGCATGATCGATGGTCAAGCGAGCCGGAGAGCGAATAAAGAGAGCGAGCAGCTGTAGAGAGAACAAAGCAGCGAATCAGATAAATAAAACATTATTTTCTGATTGTTTCACAGCAGCTATGTGATTAAAAGCAGAAATAAACACACACACACACACACACACACACACACACACACACACACACACACACACACACACACACAAACACACACACACACACACACACACACACACACACACACACACACACACACACACACACACACACACACACACACGCACACACCTCTGCACAACCCTGCAGGAAGGTGTGAATGAAGCCTTACATGTAACCTCTGTGTGAACAGTACTTTGCCTCGCTATCCTCATATTGTAATTGTTAATCTTATTTAACCACAAACAGATGCATTACCTCATCACTAAACATCCTGCAAACAGCTGTGTTTAAAGTCCAGATGAATAAAAAAAAAGAAAAGAAAGCCTTTTTAACCCTTTAAGATCCAATCTTCGGTCATATTCTGCACACATTTAATAATATATTAAAGATCTTTTCTTGGTAATTCTTATATAAAAATCCAACTGTGTTTTGATGTGCGCTTACATAGGAATGGACCAACCCATTTCAATTAATAATATACTAACAGCCAACCATCAATCTTCAACTTTTAGCAGCACAGAGCAAAAATTCATTATGACATGTCCACTTTTCAACATTCAAATCAACATTATGTCCCATCTATTTGTCCTGTTTCACTCCTTTGTCCTGTTGGGAAACAATACCACTTTTGTCCACAGGTGGCGCCAAATCAACACAAGATGAAAGTTCTTTGTAATAGCTTTAAAAGGTACTGGTGATGTTCTTTCTATTCCCATCTTTGCACTGGTGGAGTGTCAGTGATGGTGAAACTCTCAAAGTAGAATCTATCATCAGTGTTTGACTCATTTCACTGACTCACGCCACTGAGTCAGTTTTCTCCCTGCTGGAGCTAATCTGTTTTTACAGATCACTTTGTTTATCTGGGAGTAGATACGACACCCTGCTGGCATGTGGAGCATCGGTTCAATTGAGACCTGCAAAAAATCCCTTTAATGCAACAGTTGGCAGCCTTGTTGAAAACTACACGTCATGTAAACAAACACAATCTCTATTTACAGGCCTTATTGTCACTGTTTACTCAGTTTCTCAGTTGCACAATGAAGATCAATCTTCCCTTTGTTTTTTAGTCTAATGATATTTTTAAATTCTTGATATAAACTTTAATAAGAATCTGTTGGATTATATAAATTCTCTGCCAAACTTTGATGACTGGTTTAAATCATGAGTAGGAGGATTAACTCTCCCATGGCCTTAAAACAACTAAAACAGCTCGTTATAAACAGTGTTCATGCTGGGAAGTGATTTTTCTCACAGCCAAACCTTTCAAAAAGCTGATGAAGCAATTGTTGAGTCAGTAGAATTGATCAATAAACTGTCCATAAACAACTTTTTGCCCCCTCTTTTTTTTAATGCCCAGCTTCCTCTGTTACAGTTTAGTCATCTGTTGCAATGAGAGCTTTGTTACTGATCGAAATGACTCAGAAGAACTCATTTAACAGCTTGGTCTCTGGACTGGAAATGAGAGGTTTACTGTATCATAATCAAAAGCTTAATTTTCCTCTAAATGTTGATGTAAGAATATAAACACAGTGGAGTTTGTCATCAGTGTTGAAACATAGTCACATTTTCACAGTGTTTAGATTTTTTAAAACAACCTTCTGGATGCTGCGGCGTTCCAGGCTGATAATGATTTTTGTAACGGAGGCATATTTATAATAAACTTCTCTCCAGAGAGGCAGGATGCTGCGGCCTCACCCTCTATTTCCATCCTGCTCATCTGTTTGGGTGTGTTGAATGTTTTCCATTAATGATGCGACAGAGGAATACCCCCCCCACACACACACACACACACACACACACACATTTCACACAGGAAGAGCTGATTATCTTCTACTTTGGGTTCAACGAGGGCTTTCAAATGCATCAAAATATGCACAACACTAAAGAAGTGGTCACCAATCATGCTCCTGGAGAGCTACTGCCCCGCATGTTTTAGATATCTCTCCTCACTCTAACACACCTGATTCTAATAACTAACTCGTTATCAAGCCCTTTGACGAGCCTCAGCTGCTCGATAACAAGTTAATTTTTAGAATCAGGTGTGTTAGAGTGAGGAGCTACCTAAAACATGCAGGGCAGTAGCTCTCCAGGAGCAGGGTTGGAGACCACTGGACTAGAGCGAATTGGTGAAATGGTGTTTAAGGAAATATTATCATTTAGAGAAAACCGAATACTTAACAGAAAAGGAACATTTGCTTCAACGTGAAGCAGCCAAGTGTTAGAAATCTTACAAGAGATGACATTTTACTCTTGAAACAACTTATTTTGTGACTATTTCTCAAATTGTTTTAATGCATTATTCCTTGAAATACCACAATAATACATATACAAATCAAAAAAACCAATATAAAACAGTGGCCCTAATACACTTTTAACCACTCAAAGTATAAATCTGGTGTTATTCTATGTTTTCTTATTGTCAATAAATCCCATAAAAAGGACAAAACCAACAATAAAGTGATGTACTAACAAGTATAGTATGTGTTATATCTTATTCCTCTCTGCTGTAGACCTCTGAACTATTAAAAACACATCAATGAGCCGCACCGCTGCACTTGGTGACCTGTTCCTTCATCACCACGACCACACACACACACACACACACATACACACACACACACACACACACACACACACACACACACACACACACACACACACACACACACACACACACTGACCTGCTGCCAGAAATACTCACTACAGCACCAAATGTGGATGAAAATAGTCCCCTATAAATACACTATTTACTCCTGATTGCATAACGTTGGCTAAAACCAAAAGTGACCAGCTGTTTGACGAAATGATTTAAGCCCTTTTTTAAAAGTATGAAACTATATATTAGTGAGTCATTTTGAACATTTACAGTTTTCGGTAGGAAACGACGCGATTGGAGCTGAAAGCTGCAGACAGAGAAGTGAAGATGGAAAGTACTGATGGTCACATTACACTGAGAGAATGCGTTTCCTGTTTCAGTATGATATCTCGTCGGCTCTAAGTGGTTTTTGCAGGTCAGAGTTCACCTTCGTCCATTTTGACCCAGTGGATGTGCTTGGTCAGTTTGGAAATGGAGAAGTTATTATTCTAATCTGCTAAGATAATCAATTTCGGTACATTATCGTACTTCTCTAATACACAGTTTACAGTCAGTGATTGCTTGATATTTAATGTGATCATAACATTTGTTGGTTTTGGTCATTTTTCATAAGATTTGTTGATAGTAAGAAAAATAAAACACTCTCTTTTCCTTTAATCATATTTTCTTCATCCTCATTATGATTAAAAGTATAATTTAAAGGAGCATACTGGTTAAAATAGGCATAAAAAACATTCAACTACAAACAATGCAGACCAAAAAAGCACAAAATACAAACCAGTTAATATGAAATAAACATTACAGACGAGTAAAAAACACTTTCAAAATCATGTTTTCATAATAAGATTCTTACTATATGACAGATAATACCTTGAAAACGTCAATATATTTACTAATAAGTTAATCACCTGACACTGTATCAGCAGTTCCTCCTGAAGTGATTAATACTACCTTAAGAGACCAATGTCACATGTATTTCTCTTTTTTTAAAGTCTTTTTTCTGATGCATCTACATACTTGTTCCTAAAAAGGCTTCATGAATAATATTATAACATCATTTCTTCAGCCTGCACAGTTAAAGCAAAACATCAAATCTTCTCATGCCTCAAAACAATGAGTCATGTTGCTTTTCTCTGCAGGAATTTGTGTCCAGTGTTTTGTTGTGTGAAATATTGAGCAGAATGAAGGAAACAGCGCCCTCTGCTGGTGAAAGTCTGGAACAACTGAAGGATGTCTGATAGAAACTGATAAACTCAGATCTACAGTCTATTAATTCAGACAGGATTAGTAAGGCTGCTGTTTATTGTTACAGCTGAGGTGTGAAGGAGGAAACAATATCAACATCACAGCTTAAAACATACACTCTTCATATTTGATCTAATACATTTTAATAATTTGATTGTTTTAGTGCTTTTCTTAAATAAATAAGTCAACGAAAAGTGTTTCTTTCTGATAACAATAACCTCAATTGGAGAGCTCATCTTGATTTTTCTTGAACTTTTAATTAAATTAATTATGTTTTTACGTGAACTTGAATTGTCAGATTTACTTTTTTTTTTTTATTCGATTTTATTTTTGATCCGGTCTGGTTGAATTTTTGTTTTCATTTTATTGCTAGTTTATGATTTGCTGTTATTTTATTATTATTATAAGAATTTGGTTTGTGTTATATGACCTGGCTCAAGAAGCCACAACAAAAGGGAGGATCACAAACCGTGATAAAACAAATTCAACAAAAGAAACTTCATTAAAATCTAAATTAAGCCAAATTAAATATGTGTTATATGATGCACATGGGCTTAACATAAGCGTATGAATATGTTGTGTGGTGCAAGACAGTAAAACATAAAATAACAAAGGAAATATAACTAAACCAAACGAAATAGAGTTGGAGAACATCTCGGACTGTAACAACCTGGCAACCCTGTGGACTCTCAGGTGTTTCCAGTTACCTTAACGAACCCCTTCAGAAACAGAGCAGATAGTTAAATTACAAGGCCAAACACAGATGACACCAGGGGGCATCACAGTATGTAAGCGTCATCTGATAGCTTAATTTTGAAGTGGTCAATAAAGATCTGTAGTAGCCTCATCGTCAGAAAAAACAACTATTAATATAATAAAGATATACTTAGCTCTAGATGTACATTATTTAAAAGGTTTCAACCTGTTTTTCTGTGTTATACGAGGCTTTAAAGTGTGTATTTTGTCTCCTCAGGCCAGAGAGGACATCATCGGCATGCTGAAGACAGAGAAAACCAGACCGGAGACGTTTGAGGCTCATTACGGCTCAGCTGTCCCCATCAAAGCCCTGCAGGCCCTGCAGAGAGACAGCCTGCTCACCAACAGCAAAAGCGCCACAGACGACGTCTACGAGAGGCCCATGGCCGAGGTGAGGAAGAGGATGTACCGAAGACCTGCAGCTGATCAACAGAAAATCAATTGGAAGCTGTTTTTTATAATCAAATAGTTGTTTTAGTCATTTTTTTTAAAGCAAAAATGCCAAAAAATGTGTTTTTAAACTCTTAAATGTGAGTATTGAGCTGGATATCTTTGGTTTTGAATGTGGAAAGATTATGTCATTTTCACTTTTCCCCAACATTTTCTAGACAAAACAACAAATCAGTTTTCATGAGAAAATAATCAGCAGATGAATCGATAAGGAAAATAATCATTAGTTGGAGCTCAAACAGAAACATCAGCCGTGATTAGTCCAACACTAATACTAATAATACTAATAGATGAGCTGCTTCACAGAGCCGAGTCATCAGTGTTAACTCTCCATCAGCAGAATGTTTTACTTCTAATGTGTTTTATTTGGAAGACATGAGGGGTGGTGAAACAGATGTCCTGCAAAATCTCACAAACGGTGGTAAATCTTTAAAAAATAAAAAAACTGAAATACTTGCAAGAAGAAAAAAAACTCATTATTGGCTTCGACAGAATGTTAAGTGGCCACATGTTTGCTACCGAGGTCGTGAGCTGAAGCCCACAAATACTTTCACCCCACAAAAGAAAGCCTCCAAATGTTTAGTTTTAATTTTTTATAGTTGCACAGCTGTTGATTGATCACATTTTCTTCTACTATTCTATTACATTTTCCACTTTTTCCTGCATGAAAAAAGCCCTGTAATTAATGCCAGAATACACAAGTTCTTTCCAAACTCCCTTCTAAACTTTCATGGAAATAATTTGTACTTTATTGAGTCATAAAATGGAGCATTATTGTTTTATTTCTCAACATGAAGGTCTCATTGTTCTCCGCGCACTGTCTACAATAAACCTCAGGTGGATAAATACTAAATCCTGGTGGATAAATATAATAGAAAAGTGCAAAAATAAAGTAAAATCCGTGTTAATGTTTCTAACTTTACAATATAAACTCCATTAAGGTTGTTCAAACCCCCGAAAAGTCCCAGAGGAAACTGATCTTAAAACATGACCTCAGCGTCCTCCAATGAAAACTCTTTACAAACAGCAACATGCAAGAAGCTAAAAACAACATTTACCAAATTAGGACATTTTATATTAACATTTCAGTGGGTAAATATACAGTTGAGGAACTTTGTTTAAAGTGTTTTCAGATAATTTAGAGAGCAGATTGATAGATGGAGTACTGATACTGCATTTACACCAAAGTTCATACAAATAAAGACTGAAATCATGTCCTTTTGTGTGTTGATTAGCAGCGGTTTCTTCTTGAAAACCCTAATTTTCCACACTCACTGGAATAAAAAAGGGTGAACAAATCTGCTGTAGGAGAGAGAGAGGCTCATTGTTATCCCACTGACACAACAGCCACCAGAACCGTAGCTAATGGTCCTGTGGATATTGCGTTCGCAGATGTGGTGTCACAGTGTGAGTTTGTCATTGTTTCCGTTCAGCTCGACCGTCTGGAGGACAAACAGAAGGAGACGTACAGACGGATGCTGGAGCAGCTGCTGCTAGCAGAGAAGTGTCACCGCCGCACCGTCATGGAGCTGGACAACGAGAAACGCAAACACGTCGACTTCATGAACAAGAGCGACGACTTCACCAACCTGCTGGAACAGGAGAGGGAGAGGTGAGGGCCGAGTGAGTGAGTGTGTGTGTGTGTGTGTGGGTCTACCTGTATTACTTATATTGTGGGGACTTAAGCCTTTTTACACAGTCACATTGTGGGGACTCGCCTCCGTTTTGGGGACAAAACTCAAGTCCCCATCATGTAAATCTTTCAATCTTAGGGTGGAGACTGTTTCAGGCTAAGGTGAGATAATGGTAAGTCTCCAGGAAATCATTGAAACTCTCTATAAAATCCTCTGAGGTGATAGAAACATGTCTGTGTGTGTGTCTACCTGTATTACTAATATTGTGGGGACTTAAGCCTTTTTACACAGTCACATTGTGGGGACTCGCCTCCTTTTTGGGGACTCAAGTCCCCATCATGTAAATCTTTCAATCTCAAGGTGAAGACTTGGTTTCAGGTTTAAGGTTAGATCAGAGTAAGTCTCCATGAAATCATTGAAACTCACTATAAAATCCTCTGAGGTGATAGAAACATGTCTGTGTGTGTATTACAGGATATTACCGAGTATATTTACATGCTCACTGATACCCAATAAAATACTTCTTACTGTGTTTGAGACCAGTAAAAACAACTAAACACTCACTTTTTTATAAAACAAACTTTAGATTGGAATCATTAGCAAAGTTTAATCACAGTTTAATGGCAGTTTTTGCATGTATGTATCTGCATCTTAAAGGTGTAATATTCTGCACATGTTCAGCTCTATGTTTATATTCTGGGGCTCTACTGGAATATCTTTGCATGATTTCCAGTTAAAAACTCCTTATTTTGGTATTTTAACCATGTTTAACATCAGTCATCAGAACAGGATAAAAAATAACAGAATATCACAAAAAGTATGATATGTCCTCATTTTATGATCTGTCTATAACATTTTCTGAACATTGTGATAATTGTTCGGAGCTCAAACTGAGAGAGTTTCATGGTCCTCTGAATAGAGACCCCCTTATTGTCTGGTATATGAGCCCATCTTCATCTTCTAACCACAGCACACAAAGAGAAGATGTGTGTAAATGGATATAAAGGCATTGTACCAGCATGATGAGTCCATAACACAGGTGGAATCCAGATGTTAATCTGAGCGACCTTTCTACCTCATCTGTCTGGTGCAGCGAGTTAGGACAGAGCTGCTGAGATCGCACACAGTGTGGTCAGTAATAATGCTGTAAACCTGCATGTCCTGAAACATACACCTTCAGTCCTTTACTGTGTGTGTATGTTTCATGAGCCTCAGATTATTTGAATCTGTGCAAAAATGCATGATGTAAAAGTAATTCTTCTTGGAAACATGCATGTTTGGCAGATGTTTGTTTATTTGTGCGGCTGCAGCAGACATCAGATAAAACCAGGAGCAGGTTCTGGATGATAGATCTGATCTGATAGGATGGGTGATGACTGGCGCTTTATCACTCCATCAAAGACACACAGTGCACAGATACGACTGACTCTGACTTTTTAAAAAGCCATAATGTGGAGTTTTTATGTTCTCGTATATGATTTTTTATTGGCTTTTTTTACTTTATCAAAAGTGTTGATTTGGTTAACTTCCACACTTCCCATATAGTGAAGTTTCATCTCATTTGACTGTGTACTCTATGTTAGACAGGCTTAAAGGCATTTAGTACTGGTGTTCTTCTTCTCGTCCCTGGCCAATCAAAATCCTGATGCTCACCTCTTTCTGTTATATTTCAAGTCAAGTATATTTGTATAGACCAGTATCCCAAATTACAAATTTCCCTCAAGCGGCTTTACAGCTTAAAGAATCAAATCAGATAAGAAGACAACTATTTTTTGGATGGAGGAACAGGCATATAATATATGTTTATGTTTGTACAGAATAAACAGAATAGGAAATCAAGATGACAGAAGTATGGACAGATATAAAATGAGCAAAGAATTGTTGTGTCTAGCTTGTTGAGAATGATAATTATGTTTTTTCCCTTCTTTCTTTCCCTGCTTTCATTTTTATGAAAAGCACATTGAGTTTCTCCCTCCTGTGTATGAAACGCACCGTATAAATAAGGCTCGCTTTGCCTCTCAAATACTTGGAAGAGGGGAATTTTTTGTGCCTCAGCTCCGTTTGATAACACATTCCTGTCGGCTGCCGTCAGTGTGCAGATTCACTGCAGGTGATATCATGAACGGGTCGATCCTGAACACCGGGGTGGTGATGTCATTCCCAACACAGATCCTCCTGGACGATTAGAGGCTCTGTTTACAGAACAACCATGACGGGCAAATGCAACTACACAAGAGCTCTGTCAGAAATGTGAAGCTAATTTGACTCCAAATTATAAAATAATCTGCATTTGATAGTTTGGAGGAGTTTGTTTTAATATTACAAACTGAAGCGAAATAACTGAGTAAAGACCTGTTATCATGAGGTCAAAACATGCAAATCATATTTACATCGCAGCTAATTTCACATGTTTTCAGCTCATCAGCATGGTTTACATTAATATCAGTACATTATGAGAAGCTTAATATACTTTCGTGCTCTCGAAAACTGCCACTCAAGAGACTTCTGCCGTCTCAGGAGGCCACAAGCCATGAAACAAACTATAGTAGTGCAAATGTACAAGTTTGAGCTGAAATCTGATCTGAAATATGAGAGTGGACTTCATGAAGAACCTTAGCAACCAAGGCTACAGAGTGGACAGTCATATATGGGCATGCATGACAAACCGACGTCAGCTCGTCAGCAAGGTAGATGAATAAATATCTGACATTGTAACAGCATATGAATAACAGAAAATCACAAAAGGCTTAGTATGTAGAGGGATGGTTTAAGGGATGGTTACTTCGCTGAGGCTGCTAGGCAACAGAACTAGGGCCTCCCAGTCTGGTAGGGGCACATGTGGTTCCCGAGGTTGGGATTTCAACCAGCACACCATATCTGTCTTCAGAAAAATGTAGGTTTGATCCTCTGTAATTTCACAGCGGTGGATAATTCTGATTCAAGTTAAGTTGCAGCTTTTGAAAATAAAATCACATTTTTACTCCCTAGATGGTCGACAACAAAATGTGCCTCCTCGGTGTCACAGCGTTCTTGTTGTTCTCTGTCTGTTCTGAATCTTAATATGGGCGGTAATTGTTGCGACTATACTTAGCTTCAGATCAGCAACTCCTGGTCTGATGTGTTTGCTGCGGGTTCAGTTTTATGAGGGTTCGGGTCTCTCTTTGCTCTCACTAACAGGCTTCTGTCAGCAGCGAGGCTATGAATAGACCCGAGGACAGAGAGGCTTTCTGCAGAACTATCATCTGCCAACAGGGTTATAATGACAGATACTCTGAGCCCTGAGAGCAAGAGGAGCAATCTGAGTCATATGTTAGAGGAATGTGATCACCTACTAAAGTAGCAGTGACAATACAACAATGAAAAATACTGTTTCAAGTGAAAGTCGTGAATGAAAAATAAAGTAAGTATAGGTAGTATTTAGGTAGTATGAGCTTGATGAGGTATTATAGTAAAAGTATTGCAGTATTATGAGTGATGTAGTATGCAGTATTACAGTAAAAGTACTGCAGTATTATGAGCGATGTAGTATGCAGTATTACAGTAAAAGTACTGCAGTATTATGAGCGATGTAGTATGCAGTATTACAGTTAAAGTACTGCAGTATTATGAGCGATGTAGTATGCAGTATTACAGTAAAGTACTGCAGTATTATGAGTGATGTAGTATGCAGTATTACAGTAAAAGTAGTGCAGTATTATGAGTGATGTAGTATGCAGTATTACAGTAAAAGTACTGCAGTATTATGAGTGATGTAGTATGCAGTGTTACAGTAAAAGTAGTGGTTTGGTCCTCTGACTGATATATTATTATAAATGACATCATTAGATTATTAATAGTGAAGCATCAGTGTTAGAGCAGCGTGTTACTGTTGTAGCTGCTGGAGGTGGAGCTAGTTTACACTACTTTATATACAGTTAGCTAGTTTAGTCCAGTGGTTCCCAACCTAGGGGTGGGGCCCCTCCAAAGGGTCAGTAGATACATGTGAGGGGTGGTGAGATGATTAATGGGAGAGGAAAGAAGAAAAAACAAAGTTCTGATACACAAATGTGTTTTCAGTCTTTTGACTTTTTCTCTAATCTTTGATTTTTGGTGAAATATTGGATCATTTGAACATTTATTGAAATGAAACCATGTGAGAGGTTTAGAGGGAAAAATCACTATTTGATGGAGCTGTTAAGCTGTTTGTGCCAAGTTGTATATATTAGAGATTTCAGATAAATCACAGTTTCCCAGTCTTAATTACAACGTGGATGCTGAACGTTATTTTCTAGCTCAGAACTCATAATTATTGTAACTCTGATGTGACATGAATGCAGCAGTAACTTTCACCTCATTAAGCTCATTGGAGACAGAAAACAACCAGGAGTGCTGTTTCAGGTGTTGCAACACAACAGCACTTTAAACTCCCTAATTGCAGCGAGCTAGCCTTTTATTTCAAGAGGAAATCCCCAAAATTTAGATGGTATCCGATCCCTGTTGGTAAATGTGAATGTGGTCGTTAGTTACTAGAAGATTTCTTTGTGCTAAATCAGTCACGTCTCATCAACATACTTACGTTCAATTGACAGTGCAGTGTATAAAAAAATGTACTATATTTACACACACTGTGGCTATTAGTTCATACTGTGGCTATGTTCATTCATCATTTTATGCAATTTTATACCTCGACCATAGGAAGAACATTGAGGAGATGGGGATTAAGGATATGTGGATAAGCAATAAGTTTTGTGTGTGGTTGAAATTCAAGAAACAGATTTTAAAAGACAAATTATAAAACATTAATAACAGGCCAGTCAGACTGTCTGAAGGTTAGTTGCTTCTTGTGATGCATGTTTTATCATTTATACAACAAATTACATCAGCGTGTCATTTTCTTTGTTCCAATTTCTTCCAAACCACAAGCTTTGTTGCTGAAATTGAAATGGATAATTTCTTATCTCAGAAATTTCAGGGAGCCACGAAAAGTTCAGCTATCAAATCCACAAATCACAAGCAATAAATGTACAAACTGATCTTGCATCCTGGTGATATTTATGAGGACGTGTATTTGGAGTAATGAAGAGCAGTGATAGAAAGCCTCTGCATCTGTAAACTCTTTGCACCGCTCATATTTGGCTCATTTAGGAGCCTCTGCGACGCAAACCGCAGCCCTCCGCTGCTGTCTGAAGCTATGATCTCACACACATACAATTCAGCTGCTATGGAGAATTTATATCCTTGTCCTTTCCCTTTGCACGATACAGGGGGATTATAATGAGAAAGGCCGTGCAAGTCTGGCATTGTCCTCCCCAAAACAAAAACTCTCGCCTTGCATTGTTGCATTGTTTCCATGGAAACACAGTTGGCTGCAAGACAGAGAGTGGACACTTAGGTTAAAGTGGATTTTAGGAAAAGCATGAGAACCAGAGCAAAAAAAAAAACAACAAAGTTTGAACTTCATGTGTTATGTCATACCTGCTGCCCAGTCAACCCTCCTTCCCTGAGGGGGAACAAAAAAGGAGGAAGAGCCTGGCTTGAACCCCTCCTCCTCAGTGTCCAAACAAGGGCAGTGCCTCTCTGGGCCATATATGGAGGGGTGGGTGACATCACCAGCCAGCGGAGCGATGCTGTTTAGCACAACATCCACCTTTCATTGTCCACTGATGACATGTTTGGAATGTGATGGCTAATTCCCCGCGGAGCCGGGGCCCCTCCTTCCTTCCCTGTCTGACCCTCTGAGTCTCAGCAGCAGCAGCAGTTTGGCTCCTGCTCAGCCGAAAAAAAACTCTTTCAGATATGCATCAACCTGCCCGGCATCCCAACTTATTGGTAAGTTTTAGAGTTTTAAGAGCAGATGTTTTTGACGCAGGAGGAGCAGACTGTAAAGGAAGACCACAGTAGAGTTTTGATTATAACTTGCAGAAGATTAGTTGAAGTGCTGGTTGTATTTTGGAGTCTGATGTGACTGTGCATGCCACATATGAAAGGAGAACTGCAGCAGATTATCTAGGACACATATTTAGACTCCTGCAGAGATTAGTTAAACATCTACCAACAGGAGCATTAACTCAGCTCTCAGAATTTGGTTGGCACAGCCTCTTGTTGTTGCTTTATCCTGGTGGTTGGGTGTGCTGATGCTGAAGTTTAAATTAGTTAATATGTTAATACATTATCTACATATCTGTGAAGAATCTCACTCATCCAGGTAGTATGACATTTAGAGGAACTAAAGTATGTCAAGGCAACTGGATGTGTTCTTTAACTTTAACCTGTCTTCTAAAGATGTGTTCAGACAGAACACGAGTCAAATTTGATTGTGACTGTATACAAAGTCAAGGGTAATTTGCCTTTGGTTTGCCTAAGGTGCAGCAAGGTGCAGAAAGGTGAAGCAGAGACGTGTTGAAAAGAGTTTAAATTGGGGCAAAAAATGTGTGCTTTATGAATCTACTTGCAAACTTATAGATGCAAAAGAAGACTTGAGTATAATGACATACAAACACAATTATATATCATATCTATTTGTCCATCTGTCTATTCAGATGTTTCTTTTCCCCATTAAAGGTGGGAATTGTTCCTTATCTGAATCGAGGGTTTAAGGACTGTAGAGTTTGTAAAGCCCCTTGAGGCAAATATGTGATATTGGGCTGTGTGATGTGATATTGAATAAAATGTGAATTGACTGTAATTGTTGCTTTACTTTCTTGCTGGCTTACATATGGATGTTTGTGAGGTGAATAAATACCGAGACAACACAAACATTTCAACGGTAAATTTGGGTGAACAACACTTAGCTTTGTTTTCTGCCAGAGCACACCTGCAGAGAAAATGGCAAACCAAGTTGCCTTAAAGGTGCAATAATTAGGAATTAGTGCCATCTAGTGGTGAGGTTGTAGATTGCAACCAACTGAATCCTGCTCCTCCCTCTCCCTCCCTGAGAACCTTCGGTGGTCGCAAAACTCACAAAAAACACTACTGGCGAAACATGCTGGTGCAACATGATGGGCTTTGTGGGAAGAGATTTGCACCTCATGTAGATATAAAGGGCTCGTTCTAAGATAACAAGAATACAATGATTCTTATGTTCAGGTGATTATACACTAGTTACACATACTTATGAATATATTAAATTTATGCCAAGTCTAATCTGCTAGATGCCACTAAATTCTACACACTGCACCTTTAAGTTGAGGTGTAATGCTTCAAACATAAGCTTCGGATGGTCAAACAATCGTTGTGAGACCCCCACCCAACAAGCGTGTTCACTTCACACAGTAATTGCAAAGTAGGCAATGTTTAAACTTCTCTTTTAAGCTCGTTTTTCATTCTTCATACAACTACCATGAATGTGAGTGTAATGCACTATGACTGCAGGCTTTTCAAGTGTGTTTGGAGAAGGTTTAAACACTTTTGCCGGTAGATGTGGTCGGAAAGCAGTTTGTACAAACTTTGTAGTAGCTCTAAAATTAAACAACCAACCTTTCCAGTTTTTACTCAAGTTAGTTAGTTTACGCACAGTGCACGAACCGTAGACTAACTAAAAACTCGTGAATCAACAGTCCTCGCAAAAGAAAGTGTGCTATGTGTGGTAAGTGTAAGACTTACGAATGATACCTATCAGTGTTTTGCAGCAGGATTTTATTTTTAACAGCCTGGAAAAGCGATCAATACAATTCTACGATGGGTATTGTAAGCTTCTCAAGGTATTGACAGTTTGGTTTTTTAAAGCAGAAGTTACTAATGCCCACAAAACATCTTACTAAAAGTACCCATGTATTCCTGTAATTCCTAACTTGCAGTCGCCATTCTTCCATCCACTCCACTCTGGACAGGACTGGGTAAGCTTTGTCAATGAGAATCACAAGTGCTTGGATCCAAATCTGCTTCTCCTTTAATTTCCTTTGTTCCCTCACTTATCCTACTGCAGCCATTTATTCTCAGGGGTTTGATCTGGCTTTATTGTTTAAAGAGATTCACCGCAATTTGTTCACCAGCTGTCATGGAAGAAACTTTGTTGTATGAAGATGTGGCAGTGCTTGATAATAATTATGGAATATTCTTGTTCTGCATCCAATTATTCATGTTTGTTTGCATATTTCACATCATTTTGATGTAAAAATTATTGAGAAGTGGTGTCATCTGGCTTGAAACAATGTTCTATTACAATATGTTTGATATTAACTTTCATCTTTTTGTATTTGCCTCTGTCTGTTTCTTAGACTCAAAAGACTGCTGGAGCAGGAAAAGGCCTACCAGGCTCGTAAGGACAACGACCACAGCAAGCGGCTGGAGAAGGTCAGAGCAGAGCTGGTGAAGCTCAAGTCCTTTGCCCTGATGTTGGTGGATGAGCGGCAGCTGCACATTGAGCAGATCGACCAGCAGACCCAGAAGGTCCAGGACCTCAGTCAGAAGCTGCAGGAGAAAGAGCAGCGGCTGGTGGCAGTCAACAGCACAGCAAAGGAGGACAGCCAGAAGGTCCTCAAGCTGGAGGCGGAGCTGGAACACAAAGTGGCGAAGTTCACACAGGAGCACGACGATATGACCACCAAACTGGCTGACCAAGAGTCCCAAAGCCGCCAGCTCAGACTGAAGCTGGCCGGACTGGCACACAAAATTGAAGAGTTGGAAGAGAATAACAAGGGGCTACAGAAATCAGACGAAGACCTGCAGGAGCTGAGGGAGAAGATCAGCAAAGGGGAGTGTGGGAACTCGTCTCTCATGGCCGAGCTGGAGAATCTGCGGAAAAGAGTGCTGGAGATGGAGGGCAAAGATGTGGAGATAACCAAAACAGAGACACAGTGCAGGGATCTGAAGAAGAGGCTGCAGGAGGAGGAGAACCACAGCAAAGAGCTGAGACTGGAGGTGGACAAACTGCAGAAAAGAATGGCTGAACTAGAAAAGCTTGAGGGTGCTTTCAATAGAAGCAAAACAGAGTGCTCTCAGCTTCATACTAACCTGGAAAAGGAGAAACGTATTATGAAGGATCTGGCAGGTGACCTAGAGGCAGTAAAAATACGACTGAAGGAACTAGAGTCCTCGGAGTTAAAGTTTGAAAAGGTAGAGATGGTCCTGAAAGATGATCTTATGAAGCTGAAGTCCTTCACAGTTATACTGGTAGACGAAAGAAAAAACATGGCGGAGAGACTTAAACAGGAGGAACAGAAAAGTGACGATTTAAGTAAGATGTTCAAAGCAGAGCAAGGCAAGGTTACAGATGTCACAGAAAAGCTTATAGAGGAGAGCAAGAAACTTCTCAAATTCAAATCTGAGATGGAGGTCAAAGTAACAACTTTAACCAAAGAGAAAGATGACTTGAAAACTAAACTTGCAAGTGAGGAGGAAAAGTGTAAGGAGCTGAATACAAAGTTACGTGGAATGAAAATAAGACTGGATGGAATAGATGAGGCAGAGAGGAAGCGTGCTAATAAAGAAGAAAACAGAAATCCAGATGAGGATAACAAAGTAAAAGAACTAACGCTAGAAATCGAAAGACTCAAAAGCAGGCTCAAACAACTCGAAGTGGTCGAAGGGGATTTAATGAAAACGGAGGACGAGTATGATCTACTGGAGAAGAAATTCAGGACAGAGCAGGACAAAGCAAACACCCTTTCCAAGCTAGTGGAGGAAATGAAAAGTCAAATTGCCAGGAACAAAGCAATAGAGAAAGGTGAAGTCGTGAGTCCGGAGGCCGAGCTGAGAATGCGCTGCAAGATGGAAGAAGCCAAAAGCAGAGAGCTGCGGGTGGACGTCCATGCCCTGAAGGAGAAAATCCATGAGCTGATGAACAAGGAGGACCGGCTCTCCCAGCTGCAGGTGGATTATTCTGTCCTCCAGCAGAGGTTCATCGAGGAGGAGGAGAAAAAGAAGAGATTGAGTCAAGAAGTGGCTAACCTTACCAAGGAACTAGAAGCTTCCAAGCGATACAGTCGAGCCATGAGGCCGAGTGTTAACGGTAGAAGGATGGTGGATGTTCCTGTTACCTCCAAAGCAGTGCAGACAGATGCTGTGGCTAATGAGCCCGCTGAGGATGACACAGCGGCAGGGTTTATCCGGAAATCAGTCCTCGAGGAGAACCACCTAATGAGCAATCTGAGACAGCGAGGGCTTAAAAAGCCGGCAGTTCTGGAGCGGTACCCTCCGGCATCGGCAGAAGTTGCTGCGAGAAAATCCTGGATACCCTGGATGAAAAAGAAAGATGGCATCACAGTCACTCAGGTCACTCCTGAGAAGACGTTGGTCCATCCACCAGAGATGACCATGACTCCAAAGCCAGGTCAGCCGCTGCACATCCGTGTGACGCCTGATCATGAGAACAGCACGGCCACTTTGGAGATCACCAGCCCTCGAGCTGAGGATTTCTTCTCCAGCACCACCATCATCCCGACTCTCGGACTTCAAAAACCTCGCATCACAATTGTCCCTCAGCCCACAACCGTGACTTCAAAAACCAAAGCCGGTGATATGTCAGGAGGCCTTGATCGAGCCAAATCTCCAGTGACAATAACCACCATCTCCAGAGCCAAGAGTCCAGAGAAGACTAACGGCAGCAACTCTGACAGCCTTCAGTCGCCAGTGTCCATCATCACAGTCAGCACCACTCCTGTGGCTGAAGCATGTGCTTCATCTGACCCTCATGAAATCAGTGCGGGGCGCACAGTGATCAAGATGTCACCGGAGAAGCAACTTGGGTCTCCGCCTGTCAGGAAATATAACGGCAACAGCAACATCATCACGACAGAGGACAACAAGATACACATCCACCTGGGTCCGCAGTTTAAGAGGCCCTCTGAGGGATGCAGTAGTCCTTTGTTGACGCTGAAGCCTCTTGGTCTGAGCTCAGAAAGCAGAGAAATGCAGACGGGAACAGTGCTTCGTTCCCCACGGCAACACTCGACGGGGAAGACGACTACGAGCAAAATGACAAGCAGCATAACAATCACACCTGTCAGCTCAGCAGCCTCCAGGCCAACACAGTCTGTGGTGAGAGCTTTTGAGATCATTATGTCTAATGTCATCCATCTTTCTTTCTCTCTTTCTTTCCTCTGTGACAGCACAAAACAAAGCAGCATGAAAGACATTTTCTTGTTCATTTTCATGAACAAAAATATCTGAATGATGTCTTTAATCTTTTACGTTGCAGTTGCTTCTGAAATGTTTCAAAATGAAATCAGGTGGTGTGTGCTCCCTAGATAGGACTCTCTCCAGGTATAAAAAACTGTAGATATAAATGCATTATAATATAATCTCACCGAACCACACTAACAAACTGGAATGATCTGACATGCATTAGATTCCACTCTGGAGAATACTTTCTAAGGGCCTTGTGTACACAAACTAGGGCTTAACAACAGTACTGACAATTCACTCATTTTAACGGGCAAGAAGCTTGACATTGTCATTTTGAGCACGTAAAAGTTTACAGATACACAACCTTCGAACTACCTTAATGTGACAAAACTTGATGTCAGTTAATTTCTAAGAGACTCTGGGTGTAAGTGACCCCAGTAAGCATTGATTTCCTGATTTGGTGGTCAGCAAATCAAAGGCATCTGACATAAATCCCGGCACATTTTGTTAAAATGTTAAGATTACATAGGTTACAAGTTTACATATAACTGTTTTTTCAACAACATTTCAATGACTACACTTTAGTGTGAAGCAGATCCTAAATACAAATTATAATGTAGTCAATTAAAAGTGTTTTTGATCCAAAAGATGCTCAGGAAACCTCAGTTATTGATCATTTTAAGTGCAAATAATGAATTGACAAATCTGCTGACATTGTTGGGCATTAAACCTTTTTGGAGGACACTGGCAAATTCAGTATAAAGGTTTCCTTAGCATGTAGGCAACACATGATTTTGTCACCAATCAACAGATACAGTAACACCTGAGAATAAAGGTTGTCTAAAGCATTCAGTTGTCTTTTCAAAACTGTCAGCTCCTAACAAGGCTTTACCATTATCAGTGCAGAACCATTAGTGATCGGTGTTGTTTTTTGTGGGTTGGGATGGAAGGTAGATATAGTGAGGTGTGATGTGACCTGTTGGTTTGAAGTATCTTATCCATTTGGAGCCAGGACCCTCCAAATAAGGGTTAGGGTTCTGTTGATTGGTGTTCATATGCTGAAGAAAGGCATCAGCAGATTTGTCAGCTTAGTCATTGTGAATAAAGTCATCTAAAAGCCCAATACAATATTTTATTGCTTTTAGTGGTTTTTAACTATGGAGTGCTTTTTCCCTTGATTTGTCCTGGAGAATATAAGCCCTCTTTTTTGAGGCAAGGCACCAAACTGAATCACACCTGTTTCCTCTTATGAGCTCAGTTTTTTACACTTTGCACCTACCTAACATCAGCTTTTTCATACTTTCATCACTCCTGTAACAATTTTTTATGAGTCTTTCATTCACTGAAATGTCATATAATTACAAGATGTCTTTGTCCGTGATCAAGCCTTATTGTAACCTTGTGACGGACACATCTTTTGACTTTCAAATCATCAAAACAATGCTTAAAGGGGTTGTCACCTTTAGTTTAATTATGTATAAGTAGTATGTATAAGATTAAGCCTTTCCATTTTCTATATTTTTCTTATTGTCCAAAAATATAATGTGCAGAAGCAAACATACAATGAATTGATCTACTTACAAGTATTGTATGTGTAGACCTGTAGAAGTTGTGTTCCTTAATTATGAAGAGTTTGATCATGTTAGTTTGTTTAGAAAATGTTTACTACATTTATTGTACATTGTAAATACCTCAAAAAACGTCCAAGTACAAGGTGTAAGAGATTGTGATATGTAGCCTAGCAACCTAGCGAAGCTGTAAACAGAACAGTGTTTCTACATATACTCAGTGGCGGCTGCCTTACACAGAACTACTCTCTGGAGACTGAAAGCGTGATCACTGTTAGTTTTTAGAGTTGTTTCTACATAAACTAACATGACCAAACTATTCATAATGAAGGAACATGTCACCCAGTGCAGCGCTGTGGCTCACTTACATGTTGTTTATAGTTCTTGGACAACAACGGAGGTCTACCGCACAGAGGAATAAGATATATCAGCCTTTGGATACACACACAATACTTGCTAGTAGATCAGTTCATTGTTAGTTTGGATCCAAAAATGAGAGTTATTGACAATAAGGAAAATTGTCAAAAGTTACTGAAAAAAAGTTGTGTATTCTGTTGTCTGTATGTTTTTCTGTGATCCAGATCCTGCCCTGTTTTCCTATGCTGTTTTCTCGTTTTTTGTCTGCAGCCCAGTGCGGATGTGCAATCAGCTCGTAGCGCAGCCACACGGATCCCTGTTTCAAAAGGTATGAAACCGAGCAGCAAGGCGGTTCTGGGTGTCTCCACGGTGACGAGGTTAGATTCGCGGGCCGAGGGCCAGTCGATGAAAATCGAGCTGAGGAAGGCGACGGTGTGCGGCTCTGCCTTCGGGGCGGCAGGCAAGAGCTGAGGGGGCTGAAACAAGCCGCCATGGCAACGACTCATGATTGAGTTACTGCTGCCAATTATGCCTTAAAGGCCACATCAGTGCACTTACAACACTTGGACACTTATTTCATTCAGATCTTCAATTTGCATCTTTTCATACTTTCAGAAAATATGATATGTAATTAGAAAGCCAGGCTGTTACAGTTTCCATGAAGCATCTCTTTGCATGTGACAGCGCTGCTTATGTTGAGTGTGTTTGATTAACTCTAGGTGATCATTTGCTCTAGACTTATTTTTATTTTTTTTAATCTCGTCCTTCACATTTTTTTTTCACAGCATGGGTTTATTTCACCACTGCTTAAGGAGGTTTCCAGTCACTGTGAATTGTTTTGTGGAGTATGAAATTGTCATTATATGTGACTAAATAAAAGCTATTTATCTCTGAACCATGAATGGCATCGCTTCGTAGATTTTCATTTGTGTTGTCTGTGTGTGTGGTGAGTATCGACCAGGAAACCTCCACGATATTAACCCCATGCTGCTTCTGACAACTGAACAGCCATGGAAACTAAATGTGAAGATGTTCATATGTTTCATTCGGTGTTTCGGTGGCCTGTGTGAACATATTACCACATTACAGGAATGTCCAGTAAGGGAAAGGTGGGTGAAAGTCATAAAGTGCACTGACCAAAATTCATAAATCATGTTGACTTAATAGTCTAAAGTTGAAGTTACTGATATGAATACGATGAATATGAGAAATGGAAAATGCTGTTTAACCCTCCATTCGTCCTCCCGGGTCAAATTGACCCAGTCTGTTTTGACTGTTCCTTCTTTCCTCCCTTCCTTCTTTCCTTCTTCCCTCCCTCCTTCTTTCCTTCCCTCCTTCCTTCCTTACTTTCCTTCCTTCCTTCCTTCCTACCTTCCTCCCTTCCTTCTTTCCATCTGTCCTTCCTCCCTCCCTGCTTCTCTCTTTATTTCCTCCCCCCAACCTTCCTCCTTTCCTTCTTTCCTCTGTCCTTCTTTCCTTCCTTCCTCCTTTCCTCTTTTCCTATCTCCCTCCCTCCTTCCTTATTTCCTCTGTTTTTCCTTCCTTCCTTTCCTTCCTCCATCCTCCCTTCTTTCCTTTTCTTCCCTTCCTTCCTTTCCTTCCTCCCTTCCTTCTTTGCTTTCTTCCCTTCCTTCCTCCCTCCCTCCCTTCCTTCCTTCCTTCCGTCCTTCCTTCCTCACTTTCTTCCTTCTTCTTCCCTTCCTTCCTTGACTAGAGGACAACAGGAGGGTTAAAGAGAGGCGTCTTTTGATCATGCCGAAAAACCCTTTTGCCAGAAAAAGATCCCGTACATATGCTTTGATTTTACTTATTGGCTATTGTTTCACATTCCTTAAATGTTCCCTTGTACCCTCGTAGACTACACTATATGGCCAAAAGTATGTGGACATAAAACATTACACACAATATACTGTATAATTGTTGAGTGCAGGCACGGACTTACTGCTTCCACTCTTCTGTGAAGATTTTTTGAGGCCTGGCTTTAAGGATTTGCTCTAAATCATTAAGGTCTGCTCTTCCCAAAGGTGTTGGATGGGGTTGAGGTCAGAGCTCTGTGCAGGCCAGTCAAAACATTTCTTTATGGAGCTGCTGAGGGCATGAGGGCATTGAGATGTTAAAAGAGGAAAGAGACAACCACAAACCATTGGGAGAAACACTACTGTCTAAAATATTGTATACTGTAGCATATGTAATCCGTCACTGTAATTAAGGGGCCCAAATGAGAAAAAAAACAGACCCAAACCAGAACTATACTAAATATTTGTCTGCATATTTTTGGCCAAACTCTGTGGCCAAGTGGTTTGAAACGAGGAGAGTAAAGTCACATCACTGCAGCATACACAGACTGAAAGGTAAGAAAACAGATGCATAAAAATTTAAGTGAAATGAATAAAAATAATAAAACAAAACATTAGAGAAGTGGCATTAAAATAGCTAAATATCTCACATATATTACAATATTACAACTTTATTATGTATATTATAAGCAAAGCATTTATATGTGCAAATATTTGTGCAAAAAAGTCGAATACTGCAACTCGGGCAGCTGTGATGCATGAAATATATATAGTATAAATACATTGGTAAAGGTATAAATAATAAGTACAAAATACATAATAATAATAATATGATAAAGTACAGTATATAATGTTTTATATATGTGCATTATATGTACATAGACAGTGTAATAATACAATACTAAGAAGAAGATCAATTAAAGGAAATATGATATGGCATAAAACATACAATAATGATGCTAATAATAATAATAATATACTTATACTCTATTATGTCATAAATGATCCATGTTAACGTTATGTGAGAAACACAGTGAACACACAGTGTGGCTCCCTCTTGTGAACGAGTATTAAAATACAGAATGACTCATGAAATGTTACATCTCATCACATATTAATCATTAAAATCCTCTACAGCAGCAGCCTCTTAATGCTCATCTCACTGCAAACGTTCAATAAACTACAGTTATCTGCTGTACGTATCATGTTGTTTTAAAGCATATGAGGTACTAAAACAATAAGCTCTGCTGTCTTAATGAGCTTCTTATAACCAAACAGCCAAGACAGTGAGCATGTTGGAAATACTGCTGATGTAAAGAAACCAGGGATAAGAAAGAAGATATTTAACACTGAGACCTGAAACACCAGACCAGCAGTGAGCAGCAGAGTCTGGAGAAAACATCTAGAAAAACATGAAGAAAGTGTAAAACAGTGTCTTTGCTTTAGCTGCAGCATGTTCGTCAGATTAAAGTGGGATTAAGCTCTTCCTGGGAACAACATCAGAGGCTGAACAGGATCATTAAAATCACCTCAGAGACTGATCTTTTTAAACTAATGTGTAGCTTCATATTATCTTCAGATAAACTTTTAAATACTTTTTTTACACAGAAGGAGAACTGTGGATTTTGCCCCCCATCACTTACATTATAAGGGGATTTTTTCTTAATGGTCAGTATGAACAGGAGGAGTGATTACAGTGAGAAAATGTCCAGTGTTCACCTCACTAAGTTTTAAGACAAACTTGAAAACACCTTTTAAAGATGTTAGCATATAAAAGGCGAGTCCTTCTCTGCTGGCCTTGAAGGAAACACATCTGTTCTGTTGTTTCTTTTATTTATTTTTTGCCGCAGGTATTCTGATGGACATCATTTCAGCAACCAGCCGACGCTGAGCTGAGACCTCTGATGTCAAGAGAAGGAATCTGAAAGTGTCTGATGGTCTGAGACTCAAAGCACCGGGATGAACAGCGAAGCACCTCGTGGATCCTGGGATGCTACACTGCCCGCCTCGCAGCAATAATACAGCTCACGTCTGAGAGAAGATGTAATGGAGGCAGCGGTGTGAAATCAAAGAATCATGTTATCTTGTCTCTGCTTTTCAGGGACGTCCAGGTTACATTTACAGTGCACTGCCTCCTCCTTCAGTTCTAAAAGTTTATTTTCCATATTTTGAGGCATATCTTAAACAATTCATATACAGTAAGTATATGAACAAACTAAAAGATCCCCACCAGACATGATTTAAAACGGTGTTTAAAAAGTTAAATTACTATTTATTAGAAATTCGTAACCCTTACATACTGTTCAGGTCAAATATAGCCCATTTTTCACAGTTGAGAGAAGTAAAAACACCCTAAACACCCTTTTTTAGTGTTGAATTTTATGATTCTTCCTTAAAGTGATCCACATATATGGAAAAATAGGAATATTTAAACTTTTTTGTGATTTTTGTGCAGGTGATACATTTTTGTTTTGTTTTTACATTGGTGGTGTTCCAAGGTGAATTTGACCAGCATTTATTAAAAAAGTAAAATTAATTGAAATCATAACTATGGCTGTTATATTCCCCTGTTTTAGGTAACATGAGATCATGATATAGTCTAATTGTGAATGTTTTTTCCCCCTCTCCATAAACAAATATTGTAAAAACTTGAAAAATACACTCTCTCTGCTCTCTGAATGCACCTATTTATTAATGATTGATGAAGTATTTATGAATGAAAAATAAGGTTTGCTGTACCAAAATTTGGTATAGAGACTAATTATGATGGGACACTGTGAAGGGTCCAATTATTAACAGTATGTAAGGGTTAAAATTACATCTATTCTTTCCCTGTTGAAAAATCCAGCAACTATAAGATGTCCTCTACTTCAATGAAAAGTCACATACTGGATCACGATTGGCTCCAAATTAGTTGTGATGTCTCAAATCAGGCTCAGAGGCAAACCCCATTAACTCAGATTTAAAGGTGCTGTGTGTAGAATTTAGTTCAGGTGGGTGCAATCTGCAACCTCGCCACTAGATGGCACTAAATCCTGCACACTGGTCCTTTAAAGTGAGAGCAGAGAAACTTTCCTCCTTCAGCAGATGAATATGAAAGTCTGCACATACTTTATTCTGCATAGAGAAAAGAACTGAAGAAGAAGAATAACATATTTTTTGGGGTGGAGGAGGCTTTTAAGATGTATAAGTTGTACCAACAAGCACACCTGGATCGTCATATACACTGAAAACAAGCAAGACAGAGATAGATATTAAACAAACAAAAACAGGTTGCATTAAAAATATGTAGGATTGTTAATATGTGTATTTTGGTGGCATGAAAGTTGTTTAAGTTTGTTTAAAATTTGGTCCTGGACAGAAAGTTGGCCCAAAAATGGAATAATGGATTGACGCTGGATTCAGAAAATGTTTTTGAGACTTGCTGAATTATGTAAGTGTACTGAAAGTATAGTGATGGTAAACTGGGGATGTGTCAGTTTAAGATGTTTTGATGGCATAATAAACAAAAGAGTACATGTATTCAATGATCCTAAATATAAACTGATAATTTGTTTTCTTTAAAAAAAAAAAAAGCCTCAACTATGGAGAATGAAAGTGGTTTTAATTATCGAAGGTTCATGTGATGTCTGAGAGGCAATACAATTGACACTATAATCACTTAAAATAAAGACACAATTATCAGACTCAGAATCAGTTGTGTTGTTGTTGTTTTTTAACTTTTTAACTTTTGGTGATTTTCAGCTTTTTCTGTTGATTCCAGTTGAAGCTTGTATGACACCTTCAAGTGTTTCATGTAAACTCGTAAATCCAAACTCAGACGTTGGCGTAATAAGATAAAGAAATACTTTATTAGCCCTGACGGAAATGTACATGTCACAACAGCACCAACCAGCACACATCACACACAAACATAGAATAAAATCAATCAAATAGCAAAATGGAAAAGGTTATTATTATATTTGTGCTGCAATAATATATGTAGTATATAATAACATGAGAGTGGTGATAACTAGATTTAAAAAATAAGTTATTATCCATTGTGCAATGATTATATACATAGTATATAATGAAATATGATTTTAAAAAATAGAATAAGAGAAGAGTTGTTATTCTTATTAAATGGAGGGCAATGTGCAGTGCAAATGTTGTTATTATAAACATGTAAAATACTTCATGTTGTTATTAGTCTAAGCATTTAGATAGGAAATAATTAACAAACAGACCACTGGAAAACTAAAAAGAGACAAAACAAAAGCAACTTGTGCATACATTTATCATACAAAGAATGAAAGAGCAGATTTATGAGAAGAATAATGTATGACGACAAAGTTTAAAACAAACTGAAAATATATATACACATCTTGTAACAAATATAAGTCACTTTTAATCATAATTATCAGGAACATGTAATAGGATTTATTATCTTTGCTGGACTATTTTCTCGGTTTGTATAAATTCCGATATTTTGGCCAGTACTTGAAGGCAGCAGCAGCAACCACCACACGAGAGACGTCATCGCGTTACGTTCACTGTCGTGTTTGTAAACTCCCTGCAGGATGTGACTGTGCTTTTCTACCTAACTATAAGCCTTTTAAAGCAATGGATTAACTCGACACTTCACTAAAGAAACAACAACAACAAACAGACAGAAAAACAAACAAATGACAACGTAAAGTGAATTAAATCCGGTGTTTGTAACAAGTTTTTAAGCAGCGAGGAGCAACACTGCAGCCATGATGGCGTCTAGTTACAACGCCAAAGACGAGGACGGACACATCACAGTGACCGGGCCCGGAGGAGGCTCTCTGCGGGGGAAGAAGCCCGAAAACACGGCTTTCAAACAGCAGAGACTACCAGCATGGCAGCCCATCCTCACTGCGGGCACCGTGCTGCCTGCCTTCTTCATCATCGGCCTCATCTTCATCCCCATCGGCATCGGCCTGTTTGTGACGTCCAACAACATCAAGGAGTTTGAGGTAAAAGATGTAAAAAAATAAAAAAACAACAACAACATGACAGTTAATACAACATGTTAGTAGTGTAATATAATGTGAGGATATATATAAACTCAAATGCATGTGTCTGTTTTTATATGAAATGTTAATAATTATTAGGGGCTGCTGTGAAATTATGTGTCATGTAATTGAAATCACATGACATGCACATGTGTGAAGTCATATGGTTCATGTCACTTCTCATAATTGCAGCCATGTTTATCTCACTTGCATCTTTTTTCCTTGTGGCATCCTCCCTCACTTTCCCACCGAGGATGCAGGAGACATGCAAGGAAAGGAGACGAGGAAATATTATGTGTTTTGGCATCACCTGATTCAGCTGATCACATCTGGATCAGCTGCAGAGATGCACCATGAATAAAATCCTTCATTCTGTATTTATACTGTATGCTGTGTCCTGCTCAGAGGCACAGGAACCATTTCTACTGCGTTTATATTGTTGAATTCATTATTTGCAGCTGGATTTATTGATATTCAGATTGTAAATGCATTATTTAATAACTCAGAATATGATCAGTGTTGAATTTTGTCAAACTCATTGTAGTTCAGCCTAATTTAATCTCAAATGGGTCGGACTAGTAAAAGCATTGCATAATAACCAGTAATAACCAGTGTTTCCCATTAATGATACAGAATGCGGCGGGACTGGCGGCCCACCATAGTCTAATTTGTGCCACCACAGTTTCATAATGAGCAAAACATGTCTGTACACTCTCTGAAATGTCCAAAAGCAGCTCACATTCTGCCCTTTGTTTCAGAGCTGAAATATGGACATTAGTCCTTTTGGTTTGAAACATTTATGAACTGGTAAAATGTATTTCCTGTGCTTTGTGGGTGTGACCTTTTTGCTGTGTCATCCCCATTCATACCTTTACAAATTACTAAAGCATTAAATTGTTTTAGAGCACTTAAAAAAAAGATATAACCTCTTAGTTTTGCTCTCTGAGTGCACCAGAATGATGCATTTGACTTAAAAATGTGCCCCCGGACCCCCCTAAGAGGGTCCGACTGAGGTCCAGCCACCATTGTCTCTCAAAATTCTATGAGAAACACTGAATAACTTAATCTGACAGTTATAGTTTCTCCACTTTATGTCCTTGTTTTCATGCTTCCATGTCTTCTTTTTTCCATTTTGTGTCTTAAGTGTTATAAAGTGTTTGTTTCCATGCCAACAGATCGACTACACAGGAGTCGATATGTCCAGTCCGTGCTTCAACTGCTCCCAGCACTTCAGCTGGAACAGCACCAAGCCGTGTACCTGTACCATCCCCTTCTACCTGGACCAGCCATATGACGTCAGTAACGTGGTTTTAAACATTCAACACTACAGAATACTTCCCACACACATTCACACAGCTGGTTTATAATTGATTTGACCCTTTATACTTTCCTTTTTTAATCAACAGAGCAACGTCTTCATGTATTACGGCCTCTCCAACTTCTACCAAAACCACCGTCGCTACGTCAAGTCGAGAGACGACAGCCAGCTGAATGGAGACTTGGAGTCCCTCAAGGTATGAGACACATGACTGACTTAAAAATACATTATTTCACTGCAAAGCTGCACGAGTACAGGCGATTTCAGCTTCCTTTTATTTATTTATGTCTGTCACATGAAGTCATGTACATGAAGACTTACAAAGCAAATAATCATATTTCCCCGCTCGGTGTCCCTCATCTCCACCACATCTACTAACAAGCCAAAAGGAAAACAAAAGAAACAATAAAAACAATACAAAATAAAAAAATACATAGCAGTTTGACTGAAAAGGTGTAGGCTGAAGCATTAGGCTTATAGCACCTAGCCTTCTTTCATTAATTATTCAATAGTTTCCAATGAGTATAATAAACCCAAACATCCACAACTATTGGCTATATAAATAATGCACACAACAATACAGTGAAAACACACACACACACACACACACACACACACACACACACACACACACACACACACAACCCCCACCACATTTGCATGGCTACATCTCCTCCAGCTTCACTTAGCTGCACACAGACTCCAGACAGTCTGTTAATCTGATACTAATCGTTCAAAGGGCGCTAAAGGCAGAAAAATGAGCAAAGCATTTCCTGTAAGCGAGCTCAGATCTCTCTGGAAGAAGTTTCCCTGGTAAAAAAACAAAAACACTCAGCAGAATTAAGGGTTAGTCACTTCAGTGTTATTGCTGAAATTAGGATTTATCACCTTTTAGAAGAAGAAACAACACTGAACCATGAATGTATTATAAGAGCTGGATATGGACCAAAACTGGCGTCCATTCAGTCCTATAAGAACTACTCAGCTGGCAAATACACCAAAAGCAGTTTTTTAGCTTCCTGGTTTAACTTCCTTGTTATGCGACACACTGAATATATACAGTGGTGTTTCCCCTGCTGGCTGCACCCACAGGTTCCTGCTCCACTCACAGACTTTACATTGTGATGCCGTCGCACTTTCTTACATCGCTTTTCGCGGCTTGAGGAAAGTTTTACACATATTAAACCTCCATGGATCCAAAGTTCATAATAGAAAGAGTTATAATTAACTTATTTTTTACAGACATCTCTTTTACAATGGTGGTCTATGGGGGAAAATGGTTTTTGGGCTGTAGGGGGATTTTTTTTAGCTGCAATACCGCGAGTGACCACTGGGGGAAATTAACTTATGGCTGAGCGGCTGCGCTCTATCAGCTCTTATAATACATCCATGCAATGAACTCCCAAACAATGAGCAACAGAAGTGGAATAACATGCAGTCTAGTGCTGCAACTATAATGATTTTTTTCATTATTGGTTAAACTGATTATATTCTTAATTAATCGATTAATTGTTTGGTGCATAACATTTCTGAAAATGGTGAAGAATGTCGATCAGTGTCTTCTAAAGCTCATTCTGATGTCCTCAAATGCCTTTTTGTTCATATCCCAAAAAAATTCAGTTTACTGTCACAGAGGACTAAAATAACTATAAATATTCACTTTTGAGAAGCTGGAATCAGAGACTTTGGAAATGTTCTTAAGAAAAAGATTTAAAAATGATGAATCTATCATCAAAATAGTTGTAGATTGATTTAATAGTTGGCAACTAATTGATTAATTGATCGGATGGATGCTGGATCCTCGTGTTGTGTTTCATGTGGGTAGAAGTCTGATGTAAGTGAGGAAATATTAACCACAGAGCATATTTATGCATCTGTTTTCATTTATAAACTATTTATCTGGGAGGTAAAAAAAAGCAGAAAGAAACAGAAAGTTCTTAAAAAAGGCGATCCATCATTTTTATGTCAAAACGTCTTTTTTAACAGGATGCAGGAACGTCAGTCGCTTAATGGCTCCACTGTGGATTTGATGCGTCGTATTTCATTTCCGAATGCATCCACTGCTTTCACTCGTGCTGCACCGGCGGTCTTTAGTAGCGCATCAAACCACCGTAACGTGTCAGTTCCAGTAATGTCTCGGTTGTCTGATGCTTTCGGTAAACAGAGAAGCTCCACATGGTATTAAACCAGATCTAACACTCAGCAAAGAGTCACACGATAAGTAAGAAGAAGAAGAAGTAGAAACGTATAGCCTCTATGGTCGTAGTTAAAAGGTTTCTCATCATGTGTGTGCAATAAAGATCTGTGTTAAGCTGTGTTCAAATGCGATTGACATGTGGTGCCGTCAATCTTTATCCTCTTTCTTCTTCTTCTTCTCCTCCTCTTCATCGTTCACAGAGACCCAGCAAGGAGTGTGAGCCATATGCTTTTCATGAAAACAAGCCAATCGCGCCGTGTGGAGCCATCGCCAACAGCATGTTCAACGGTCAGCCTGTTTCCTTCCTCTCATGGACCACACATGTGTATCCTGATATTAGTTTTTAAGTATATTCCTCTGTGTGTCTGTGATAGATTTAAAACAGATTAAGCGAAATTGTCAAACATCTATTTATATATTTTTTTTTCCCGGCAGACACGTTGGAGCTGTTTTACAACGACCCGAACGGCACAAAGATCCAGATTCCTCTGATGACTACGGGTATCGCCTGGTGGACGGATAAGCACGTGAAGTTCAGGAACCCAGGAAGTAGCCCGAACCTCACCGCTGTTTTCCAAGGTACCATCAGGATAGATTTATTTAATGCAAGGCTCCGCGTGAGGCCCATTCAGAAGCATCCTGAGGGCCTGAACATGCCTTCATCTCTCTAATCTCTTCACTAAAGCTGCACAGTGTTAATATATTAAAGGTGAAGAAGTGATTGCCTGTAAAATAAACAACATACCTGCCTTTCCTCGCCTTTTAGAGTCGTTAACCCTCCTACGAGAACGTCATTAGTCAGGGGTTAAATATTGATTTGGACTCTATCGTCTCACATGTGAATCATTTGAAAACAAAATGCTATTTTCCATCAACGTTCGCATCTTTAAACGTGTTTTTTGCCCAAATTTGAAATGCCAGGACAGTTAAAACAATAATGAAATATCTTCTGTTGAGTCGGTCGTGAGTCAGCAGCTTGTCTTCAGTCCCTCTGGGTGTTTTTTTTTATTGATGTGTTAAAAGCATTTATTGTTTCTTCATCCAAAATGTAACATTTCAAAATCATCCCTTTTGGAAAGTGCTTTGAAAAAAGGTCTCTGGTGGGGAAAAGCACAGGAGTAGCTTGTTTGGAGACCAAGACTAAAGTTTTTAAAAACATTTTCCACTTTAGTGTGCAGAATTGTAACCCTATGAAGAAGTAAAGTCTGGAGGTAAAACTAATAAATAGTGTAAAAGCTTGTTAAAGGCCGACTTGAAACAAATTGAAACTGTAAAAATCTCATCTTGTAACTTAATAACTTGTTACAGGGAGAACTGGACTTCTGAGAGTTTGAGTGGGCAGTGAACATCAGATAGGATTCATTCATAATTCACTGATCAATCATCTTTTCATTCAGGTACGACGAAGCCGCTGAACTGGCGCCGGCCCGTGTACGAGCTGAGCGGCGACGCCAACAACACCGGCTTCATCAACGAGGATTTCATCGTGTGGATGAGAACCGCCGCTCTGCCCACCTTCAGAAAGCTTTACCGCATCATCAGTAAGAACAACAACAACATGGTGCCAACACTCGCCAGAGGAAACTACACCCTGGAAGTCGTCTACAGTATCCTTTACATTAAAAACTCATTATGGGATGTCAGTCTGCATCAAAGTGAGTTTATAGAGAGAATTAAAAGCTAAAACCTCTGAATCTGTACTGTACCCAGATGTTTATTAATTAATCAATTAAAGTTTATTTGTATAACACATTTCATGCAGGGTAGTGTAAGTCATGATGCTTTACAGATGACTGACAAATACAAACAATTAGAAATTATAGAATTAAACAAAATAAAAGTGATGAAAATGTCATAATAAAATCAATAAAATGGAGGAAAAACTAAACTGTAAAACAAATAAAAGACAATAAAAAAATAAATAGATACAAGGGTTTAAAACATAAGTGAATAAAATAAACAACTAAGATTAATAACAGCCATGAAACATTAGAAAAGTCAGAGTAAAGTCAGATAAATTGGCTGCTGCAGGAATATGAAGTGCTTTAAAAACAAGTAAAATAAAATCAAAATTAAAGTTATTTACTCAAGCTAACTCCTGTAAGTCCTTTTGATTTCCTAGGGGCAGAAAATACTTGCTAGTATTGATGTTTCCTTATTATTTTGCACAGAACGTTCGTCAAAAAGCAGCTTTTTTTATAACCAGTATCCCAGTAATTGCTCCATATCAGCCACAGAAAAGTACATGATGAAATGTCTTTGTCCAAATAGCTTTCACACACATTTACAGACCTTTTAAGTCTTGAATTGTTTATTATTATATATGCATTATATATATATAGCCAATTATTATAAAAGGTTTGTGTTTGGTATGTGCATCGGCATCTGTTGAATAACTAATGTTAAAAGGGTCGGTCTTATAAGCAAATGCCTGCTTTATTTATTTATTTATTTATTTTTACTTTTATTATTTTTCTGTTTTGGAGATGAAGGACAAGGAACAAGGACATATTATTATTATTAGCTTTATTAATACATGTTTATTTGAGTTTAATGACCGAAATAAATGAAACTTAACTAACAGATCTGGACAAAGTTTGGAAATAAATCAAAAACTCTTCAGAGCTGTGAGTTTGTGGATCTTTGAGAAAAGTTTGATCTGTTAAAAAACAAACCCAGAAACCTTTTTACAGTTTCCATCTTTAACCAGTTGAACTCAGATTATCCCGTCCGCAGCTTCGAGGGCAGGAAGCGGATGATCCTGAGCACCATCTCCTGGATGGGAGGCAAGAACCCGTTCCTGGGCATCGCTTACATCACCGTTGGCTCCGTCTGCTTCTTCCTGGGCGTCGTCCTGCTGATCATTCACCACAAATACGGCAACCGCAACAACAGCGCCGACATCTCCAACTGAGACGCCGGCTGTAGTCTAGTTCAGCTCCCTCTGCACTGCGGAGAACGCTGATCCTGTGACACATCGGCCTTTTTAAACTTTGATCTGTCGGCTGGAGTTGTAGATGAATAAAATAATATCCACGTGAACTTCCTCAGCTGTCAAACATTAGATTTCGGCTGATTATATTTGCCAAAGTGAACGGAAAAGTAGTCAAAAATCAGCAGCCAATGTCAACGTCTTACCACTTTGTGCAGATTTTTTAGTCCTGGCTGGATATCAGACTGATGTGTCACATGATCAACTGCCTTAAGAGTCGGATATGAATTCAGAGACTTCCTCTTCAGGCCTGGAAAGACTTGAGAAGTAATGCAGATTTAATAAAAAAGATATTTCAGGTCTGTTCAAGTTTTTTTTTCCAGATGTTGTCCTACCTGGAACAAGAGAAAGTTTAATTATATCAAGGAAAAATGAATCAGAAACTTGAGTAAATCAGCTGTTGCCTTGATACTATCAGATAAATCTAATAAAAGCCCGACAGAAACCTTAAATCCTGGCAAAAAGAAAAAGAGTTTGGAGTCTAAGAAGTAATATTTGTTAAACTTTCCGGACCTGTGTAGGATCTCTGACGTGTTACGGTGCATTCAGGTGCAGTTAAAGTGAACGCTACTTCTACTACTACTAAGTCTTGAGTTGCATGCTGGGTATCGGAGTTGTTAATGTGATCGCGGAGCTGCTCGAGCGGCTCGTCTTTGTGCCTCGTTTTTCGCCTGGTAAACGTCTAACTCGCTTTAAAAACTAATATCACGCTTTAATCGAGTCATAGCACTGACAAAATGTGCCAGGAGTGATCATCCTGACAGTTTGGAAGCTGTACAAATGACATGTTTTTTGTTTTTTTTGTATTTATTTGATTGTTTTTTTATTTTTTATGTTTGCATTGTGAAGCCAGTATTTGCACGCCTGACCTCACGTTTTTTTTGAGTAACTAAAAATTGTGTGTGAATCTGAAAAAGGTAGAAAAACACGTACTTTTCAATGGTGTCACAGCTTCATTCATTGTCGTTTACATGCAGTAATAATCAATAATCAATACAGCATGACGGATCAATAGTACAGTAAGAATTCAATACATGTGATTTAAATGTGTTTCTATGTTTATGTCACTTTAACATTTACACTGCAGAGTTTAACACGTTTGAACACTCACTTCCTGCCATTTTTCAGCTGTTTAGAGAACTGCTGAGAACATAACGAGCTAGTCAAATAAACACAGCATGTTGAAATGTACTGAGTTAAAATGTGTTTTTTCTTCTTCTTTTCTTTTCTTATGTTTCGTTATGATTCATTTGTAATTAAGAGATGCAATAGATTTGATTTTTTGTTTTGATACTTCATCTGTAATTGTATTGTTGCTTTAAAAAGAAATAAATATGTCTTTTAAAAATCTGAAGCTGGTTTCTTCTTTACTGAAATGATAAATGTGTGATTTTATTCAAATTTTTATGACAAAGATGGATGATGACTATGTTGATCATCTTCAATAATGTGTTGTATTTCAAAAGCTTGTTATATTATCCATTGTGTCCAATTTTAATCTGAAAAGTAACTAAAGCTGTAAAATAAATGTAGTGGAGTAGAAAGTACAATATTTCCCTCTGAAATGTAGTGGAGTGGAAATATAAAGTAGCATCAAGTGGAAATACTCAAGTAAAGTACAAGTTACTAAAGTACAGCACTTAAAGGTAAATGTACTCGAGCAAAATGGCATCAGTTAGAGCAATGCATTTATTTAGATTTATTTATTTATTAGTCTAAATTTCTGGGATATTAATACTGATCAACTTACATATACACACAAGTATTTGATTATACTGCTGAATAGTCAAATATATAATGAGGTGCTATTAATTATAGCTGTGAAATAAATATAGTGGAGTGGAAGTATAAAGAAGCTTTAAATAGTAATAATCAAGTATTTTCAAGTAATATTTAACTACAGTAAATGTTACTTTCCAACACTAGGAGGATATAAGATGGATGCAGGACACTTTTTACTGTATATTTTTGGGTGCAATGACCTTTTTAATGAGCCCTCTGAGTCACACATGTATGTTCCTGTCACCACCACAGGGGGCGGCAGAGATCTGCCTTTAATTCACCCCGCGAAGAAGAAGAAGACGACGACGCCGACGCAGACGCTATAAGCGGAAGTAGATTCTTTCGGTGTCCTTGTGCGACTCAAGCGAAGATGAACAGACAGATATTTGTGAGTAAACCTGTTTATTTCTAATTTATCACACTAGAATCAGCTTTATATGATTGTTATTTATCGCATGTGTCAGATTATATTGTGTGGATAAGCAACAGAAACGTAATTATGGCTATTTTTACCCTTTTAGCTGAAAAAGGGTCAAAGTCAGATAACGTTAGCTTCATGCTTTCATCCTTTATCTTTATTTTAAACATTTTATAGCTTCTATTGGCTTTATTTTATGTTTTATTCTTTATTTTTTAACCTTAGGCCTACTAATTCTCATACCTGTAGTCCTCACATGTATATTTTATGTCATATCTCGCAGGTGTTTAATGCTATAACTCCACTTTTAACATGATTTTGCTCCAAATTACTTCATATTATTGTTTCTCTTTCTGTTTAATTAGTGCATTTAAGAAAATATCAATTCATTTGAGTCCTGTGTGACCTCAGGTTAATGCAGCTTTAATAGATGAAACTATATATGCAGGGTTCATGTTGGCTAAAGGCCTTAATTTAAAGTGTGACAAATAAAATGTATTATGATTATTATGTTGAAATTGTACTTGGGATAACATTTGTATCTATTTTTATTTATTTTTTAATCTTAGGCCTATTAACTCTGATACCTGCAGTCCTCACATGTATAATTTGTGTCATATCTTGCTGGTGTTTTATGCTATAACTCCAATTTAACATGATTTTGCTCCTAATTATTTAATATTATTGTTTCTATTTCTATTTAATTAATGCTTTTGTAGAAATATCAATGCATTTGAGTCCTGTGTGACCTCAGGCTAATGCAGCTTTAATAGATGAAACTATGGTAAATGGTAAATGGCCTGTACTTATATAGCGCCTTTCTAGTCTTTTCGACCACTCAAAGCGCTTTACAATACATTTCATTCACCCCATTCACACACATTCATACACTGATGGCAGGAGCTACCACGCAGGGTGCCAACCTGCACATCAGGGGAAACTAATCATTCATACACATTCATACACCGTTGGCACAGCAACGGGAGCAATTTGGGGTTAAGTGTCTTAACTATATATGCAGGGTTCATGTTTGCTATAGGCCTTAATTTAAGGGAGTTACAGGGTTAAGGTGCCTCTGTTAGTCATTGTAAAAGCTTTTATTTAACATTGTTAGCTGCTGCTTTTATGTTAATATTTATAATGTTAATGTTTTTTTTTTAAAAAGACGTCTTTTATTTTGATGCTTTTACTTTGTAGCACTTTGAGATTCGCTTCAAATGTAAAGTGTTACAAATAGTGGAATATTATCATTATTAATATTATATTGTACTTGGGATAAAAGCTGCAATTTGTATTAAAGACGATTGTGTTTCATTTTACACAATATGCAAATTCACTGTAAATTTCTTAAAATAATGTTTTTTTCCAGATGGCATTAAGGTCACAACTAATAATGTTTAGGGATGAAATTAGTTAACATTTAGCTGTAATGGTTGATTCTTACAGTGGTTTATAGGTGCCCCCCTCATAGGGCTGAGTATCGTTTAAAAACTGACAATACCAGTACCAATCTAAGTACCTTTAACCTCGTGAGACTTGAGCTTTTGTTTGGTTGGCATTTCTAATCTCTCCTAGATATTTGGGATTAGTTGGACCTGATAAGTACAATAACTTAGCATTGTGTTTGAACAGGAAGTAGGTTTTGAAAAAGGGAAATGTCCTCAGATGGGGACAATGGTTGTTTATGTTGTTTTTACTGTATAAAACAATTAATTCACCAGTGTATACAACTGTTCATTTCCTTACATTTACATCTTCCCTTTACATGAATGATAATAAAGTCCCAATGTCCTCAAACAAGTACTTCCTGATTAGCAGTGTCATAGCTTGTTGCTGTTACTAAAATTAGTCACATTTATATAATGTGAGTATATCAAACTACAAATGTCATTAAGCTTAATTAAACCATAAAATGTGATACGGGCTTTATAACTGGCCCACTTTTATCTGGCTATCAGCTGTTAATTGACTTCATCAAGACACCTGCCATCACGTTTTTTTTTACACATATTGATGTAATGTGCTTTTGTGACCACTAGGTGGCGCAAAAACATGTGTACAAACAAGGTCAACAGGTCAAAGTTCAGCAGAATGAAAGTATAACGTTCAGCAAAACCCAAAATGTAATGTCCTGATATGAGGACGCAGGAGGTTAAAGTGATACTGATGCCAACTGAGTACTTTATTCGATACCCATCATGTGAATAGAAGCATTAAATTACAGTAAATGCCAAAACTCCTCCACATCTAAATGATTTGATTTTTACACTAATATATTTTGAAAGTACATAAAATACAAAATGCTCAAAATCAGCATGAGGGTCACAGCATACACTTAAAAATCTATGCGTGTGTTTGTGCATAGATGCATACTCTGGCAAATGAAAGTCATGAAAGTGCAATGTATGCATGCTTGTGTACTATTTAGGAGGCAAAATAGTCATATATTATAGCTGTGAGTGCAAAAAGGATCGATTGCAGGCATCGTTTGACGGGCGATGGTTCAATACTATGAGTACAGATACCCAGCCTTGTTTCTTACAGTGTGTTATTTGTCAGTAGTCCTTGTATATTAAACATGTTAGTAGGATGAGGGTTTATAGGATGATGTAATGTGTTCACTGACCTTTTCCGTGTCTTTGCTGGTCTCAGGCGCTGCAGAGGATGGTGCGGCGGAGCATCTCCAGCTCCAGCCGTCGCCAGGTGGAGAACCAGGTCCCACAGAAGCAGAAACTGTTTCAGGTAAAAACAAACAAACACTAAAACACTAAAAACAGCTCAAATGGACATTAATCAGTGGAGGAAAGTAACTAAGTACATTTATTTTAAGTATAATTTTGAGGTACTTGTACTTTACTTGATTATTTCCATGTGATGCTGCTTTCTACATTTCAGAGGGAAATATTGTATTTTTTACTCCACTTCATTTTACATTTGACAGCTTTAGTTACTTTTTTGTCTTTTGACGTCTTCCAAAAAGCAGTGTGCAGTCGGCTCACATTTCAGATGGCTATGAGTTGTTAACAGCTCCACCAAACAGTGATTTTTCCCTCTAAACTTCTCACATGGTTTCATTTCAATAAATGTTCAAATTATCCAATATTTAGCAAAAAAACACTACATTGATCTAATACTACTGTACTTTTTTCATGCAGGATTTTAACCTGTAATAGAGTATTTTTTTCACTGCTTTATTGGTATTTAAATAAAGGATTTGAATAGTTCTTCCACCACAGTTTACGACCTGCAGAGATGCTCTTTAATTGTGAACATGTGATTCAAAACCTGTAAAATGTCATAAATGTTACACTCAGTCTAAAGTCTTCCCATATGTGACCAAACTGTACCGGGACTGTCACTGGTGTTTCATTAGAGCATATTTCACCTTATTTGTGACTTCAGCACTCTGAACATTAATAATCATCTTATCATGATGGGAACTTTCACTCTTCATTAATTCATCCCGTTAATTTCTCTTGTCCAAATTAGTATTTTCAACTTGCGTGTTGCTCTGAATGATTAATGGAGAAATTAATGGCTGATAAATTGATGATAAAAATGGTTAGTGAAGCTTATTTCAGCCTCACAGTGTTTGCTAAATAATCTAAACATTATTTACTCAGCTGCAGTTTGTACCTTTTGATCTCACAGATGTTGAGAATGAGAAAATGTTTCCGCTTCAAACTTTAATGTACATCCACTAAAGAATCAGAGCAGAGTCGAGCAGCACAGCCTGAGTAAATATTACATTTAGACTTCAGACTTTCACCTCCTGTATGCTCAAGGTGGTTTCAGTGATTCACACTTGTGGAAAAAACTATTTAAAATTCATTTTATACCGTCATTGTGGTTTTTGTCGTGACTTAAAAACTTAAAGTTTAGTCTTATCTTGACCCGGCGCTTCTACAGATTAATTTCATACCTGATGTGTTACGATCCGCTAAAGTTAGGCACAATATGAGAAGATATTAAATCCCTGATTTTGTTGCTTTGCTGCCATTTTGACTGTACGGGAGCCAGGAGGGACAATCAAGTGAGAGTTGAGTCTTCTTTGTTTGGGAGGGGTTTGATATCATGTGGCATGTTACAGCAAAATCTTCTAAATAAATACAAAATTGACCCATTTTGACATTTGAAAACAATTAAAAACCTCCATAAATTAATTTCTAAAAGCCTGAAATGTTATGACCTTGGTGGCCTAGAATGTCCAAAAAATGGAAATATTTTAAAATGATATATGTTTGCATAGATGGTGTTAAAAGTTAAATAGTGAAGCCAAATATTTAAAAAAAAAAGTGGCATCCTTCACTTTAAATAAATGACAGGGTTCCCACTTGTCCTGAAAAACCTGGTAAATGATTGACCAATTTTCCAGTCATGGAAAACACCTGGCAAATGAGAGGAAAGGTCTAATGTCCTGGAAAAGCTTGAGTTTCTCCTCCCTCTGCTCCTCTCTGCCTTGTGAGTGAACGCAAACGGTGTCTTACTTCTAATGTCGTTAGCATAAATGAACGGGGGGAACAGAAGCGAAAATTAGCATCACAGCTATCAATCAGTCACATTTTCTTTATATATAAAACCTTTCAAACAAATCGAATGCAAAGTAAAAATGTACTTGGTAACTAATGCACACTGAGCTATAAAATATGAGTAGATAAAACAATGCAAGATAAAGACTAAAAGATTAAAAAAAATCATTAAAATAGTGATAAAAATAAATGATAAAATACGACAGAAGAAACTGTACTTGTCTGTCATACTGCAGTGGGAACCCTGAATGAACAGAAATAATTATCTCATTTTAGATTATAAGTGTATTTTCACTATAATGTCAAATCTAAAGAAAATGTTGGTATAGACACTAAATTATAAAGGAGTACTAATATGAACAGCATGTAAGGGTTAAATTAAGACTCGTCATCCTGTTTATTGTTCCCTTATTAAGTTTATACAGGCTGGTTTATAATACCATTACACTATTCTATGCATCTTAAAGAGATTAAAGGGATTATAAAGATTATAAAAGCCTCCCCAGACACATCAGTTCCTCATTTTTCCTCTCCTAAAAAAAGAAAAACAGACATCTGTGAGATCTGAAATATCTTTAAAAAAAAAAAAAAAAAAAGCAACCTGCTGCTGGATAAATATTTAGATTTTATTGCCCCTAAGGTTCACGTGGAGAACACTATGAATCACAAAGTGCTGAAGTCACAAATAAAAGGTTTGGAGAGTGCCGTTAACGTGGAACACATGTGAACACGAGGGATTATATCATAAAAAATAAATAAAAAAACCCAGATGAGTCACGTGTTAATGTTTCATGAAACCGGTAAATACAAATAATCCTGAGTCCACATTTTTTAGGGTCAGACATCAGAAAACTGACTTCAGCCTCATGAAAGAAGCAGCGATGAGACACGTTGCTGTTTTTAGCTCCTGAAAACCCAAACAAAAAAAAAACACAACTGAGTATTTCTGACAGGCTAAAAGCAGCAACGTTTCATCATTTTTCCTTTTTTCAGTGAGATCAGTTTCGGGTTCAAACCCTCAAAAAATGTGAAATCAGAACATCGACTCTACCAAACCTTCACATGTTTGACTGTTGGTGGTTTTCTCCTCAATTTTGTTGCAGTTTCCAGTTTTTTTTCAGACTGTGTGTCCTCTAAGTTGCCAGGTTACCATATGAGAGAAACATCACAGAAATACATCATCATATACACATACAGGTCAATGACGTATAAGGATTTTCAACAACTCAATTTTATAATAATAAAAACAAGCATATCTAATGCAGTAGTTCAAACATTCATAATGTTGTGTACCTGAACATTCATATTACAATTTCAAGATTAATTGGCACTGGTCTTAAAAAAAAAAGTCATGTGGTGCGACCATGATTCATCTTGAAATATCTTATATAAATAAAAGATCATCATTTACAAAAAATATTTAAAAAATGCAAATACTTTGTTTCCAAACACTTTATATTACTGAAAACTTGTAAAAAAAAAAAAAGATGTGAAGCGTCTTAAGTAAATTAATTTATTTCCAGATGAATCATGGTCGCACCACATGACTCTTTTTTAAGGCCAGTGCCAATTAATCTTGAAAAACCCACTAAAATCATTTAATATCAAATGTATAATATGGATCTTCAGGTACACAACATTCTGAATGTTTGAACTACTGCATTAGATATGCTTGTTTTTATTATTCTACAATTGAGTTGTTGTAAATCCTTATACGTCATTGACCCAGATACATAACACACCTCACATGCTGAACAGTGCATGTTTTCATCTCTTTTAAGCAGTGGTTCTTCTTCTCATGAGGACCCTCATCCCTCATTTTTAGCCCCAAAGATAAAAAGATAAGTAGCCAAAAAGAAATGTGTAGAACTAACAAGCACTGCATGTTACTCTGTGTGTTTGAGCTGCAGTGACTTTAGTACCTAAACACTCATTTAGCTCATTTTGTGAAGTTTTGTGAGCAATAATAATGCTTCTATCTAAAAAAACGGACGTACTGCTTTCCATAGCTCCTCATCACTGCTGGTGTTTCAGTGATAAACTCGTAGATGTTTTAACCTGCCAAAATATTCTGTAGACTAAACAAACTTTTTGTATTTATGGCTGGTTTGTTCTCCGACGCTGGCAACCGCCGCTGGAATTTATAATGTCAGCATCAGCAAAAGCAAAAGCAGCGCATGAATCCAAGCAATGTCTTTTTTTATTTTTAAAAAGCTACGCAGACCTCTCGGAGGATGTTTGTCATTCACCCCGAATGTGACCAGACTGCTGGCAGCGAGAACCGACGAGCTCTGACTCACTCTGAGTCCATTTAAAAACTTTAATGGTGGTTTTTTTTTTTTTTTAACTGTGGAAAAATTGCAAGTAAGAAAAAGTGAATAAAAAGTCAGTGTAGTCTTTTTTTAGAGGATACTCTGAGTGTTACTGCTGCGTCATGATAGCAGAATATTGGCTTTACACTCAGACTTGCACATAAGAGGATAATCAGATTTCAGGCTGTAGTTAAAGATCATTTTAATCACCATTTGATCAAGATTATTCCCTTTAGATCAATTGTTTTGTCTGTAAAATGTCAGAAAATAATGAAAACTGCCTGCTTCAGCCTTTTAAATGTCTTGTTTTGTCTGAGCAAGAGTCCAAAACCCCAAAATATTTACTTTACTGGCATGAAAAGTGTCAAATCTTCACATTTAAAGAAGCTGCAGCCAGACATTTTTTTGCATTTTGGCTTGAAAAATGATTATTTGATTATTTAAAAATGGTTGCAGATTTATTAAATGTTGATTTTAATTAATCGTGGCAGCTTTAATGAAATTGCTGTGAAGAAGAAGATAAAGGCAACAGATCAATTTGTACATTAAATGACTTAGAAAATTGGCAAACTGCTTCTTTATTCTTTTAATTGATGCTCTTTCTATTTTATTGCTAATAAAGGATCATTTTTATTATGAATGATCTTATTTTATGAGCCTCAGAAGCCAGATTTTTATAATAATCTCAGGTTGAACTGTGTTGCTATTTGCTGCTTTGCTTACTTTGTTTTATTGTGTTTTTTTAATGCAGTTTTGTTCTGTATAAAGCTTTACTTCATTAAAAGAGAAGTCTGATCTATATTTTTCTTTGTCAACAAATCTCATAAAAGACCGACACATGTGACTCTCAGCTTTAATCCCATTGGTTCCTCCTGATGACGTAAATCTTTAAAAACAGCTAATGTAGAGTTTAATTTCCTCTACAGCACAGATAAATAAGATGTAATTACACAACATATAATTTAAGTTAATAAATCAGTTCATTGTTGGTTTTGGTCTTTTTTTATGAGATTTATTCACAATAAGAAAAAATATATTGAAATCACTCGACTTCTCTTTTAAAGCAAAGTAGTGTCGCAAATATGTATTTTTGAATAGTTAAAATGAATTTTCTGACTTGAATAATGTGATATTACAGCTTTAAATCAGCATTTACAGATGTTATTGTTTATTATATATTATATTTCCTGTAGAAACAATTAGCAGAAATTCTACAGTTGACATGTTTAATATGCTTTGATGTTTATTTATTATTATTTAGCAATTTTGTTTACTGCTGTTGATTTTAAATGTGGTTTATAAATGAATTTGACTTAACTTTACATTTCCCAAAAAGCAGCTTCTTCTCAATCTCCAATAAAAAAAAAATCCTTACGATAAAATCAGACGTACTGTAAGAAAGAACCTTTTATCGCTCTTTGCTTCAACCTTTCACCTGTTGTTCCTCTATTAAAATAAGTCAAGATTCAGTCTGTAACAAACCAGACATTAAACATCCTGACTAAATCCTTTAAATGTGATATTAAGGGATTTTTTTTTTGCAGGAGGACAACGGCATCCCAGTTCACTTGAAAGGAGGCCCAGCCGACGCTCTGCTGTACAGAACAACGATGGTCCTCACCATCCTGGGTGAGACAGTCTCTCTCTCCGTGTGTCTGTGTGCTCGAGGAAATGTTTCACTTAAAGCTGCAGAGCAACAATATCCAACACGTGGTTTCTGGTCTTATTCTGTTTTTGCATGAGTCAACAGTTGATTGTGTTTCAGTACAGCTAAATATAAGTCTGGTTGGTGAGATTTGTGATTTATTTGGACCATAAAAACCACACAGAGAGCTTCAAATGATTTTAGAGTGATGAGGTAGTGGTGAGAACGTGATCCGCCCTTCATCCGGGTCAAATTGACCCCGTCTGTTTTGACTGTTCCTTCTTTCCTCCCTTCATCTGTCTGTCCTTCCTCCCTCCCTCTCTCCTTCTTTCCTTCCTCTCTTTTTCCTCCCTTCCTTCTTTCCTTCCTCCATCTAACTTTCTTCCTTCCTTCTGTCCTTCCTCCCTCCTTCTTTCCTTCCTTCCTTCTTTCTCTCTTTCTTTCCTCCCCCTACCTTTCTTCCTTCTTTCCTTCCCTCCCTCCTTCTTTCTTTCCTTCCCCTACCTTCCTCCCTTCCTTCTTTCCTTTCCTCCCTTCCTTCTTTCCTTTCCTCCCTTCCTTCCTTCTTTCCTTTCCTTCCTTTCCTCCCTTCCATCCTTCCTTCCCTCTTTCCTTCCTTTCCTTCCTTCCTCCCTTCCTTCCTTTCCTTCCTTCCGCCCTTCCTTCTTTCCCTTCCTTCCATCCTTCCTTCCTCCTTTCCTTCCTTTCCTTCCTTCCTCCCTTCTTTCTTTCCCTTCCTTCCATCCTTCCTTCCTCCTTTCCTTCCTTCTTCCTAACTTCCATCCTTCCTTCCTTCTTCCTTTCCTTCCCTCTTCCTTCCTTCCTTCCCTCTTCCTTCCTTCCTTCCTTCCTTCTTTCCTTTCCTCCCTTCATCTGACCGACTACAAGGCTGCAAGTTTCTGACCTGGATGAGCAAAGAAGTCTGTTGTTTGGCTTCTTCAGGACCTTCATATGTTTACGTTCTCGCTCCCATCAAAGACAAATCCAACCAATCAGGAGAGAGAACGTCCTCACCCTACTTTTAGTGAATCTTTTTTTTTTTCAAATCAAATCAATACCTTTATTATTGTCTTTGTACAGCCAATGTGTCTCCAATGGCTGATAACACATAAAAACAACAACAAACAATGAGATAAATAAAAGACATTATTTGTCTTTCACCATCTACTTTATGTTTTTATTTGAAAAGAAGCAAACTAAGGCTGCAACTAATGATTATTTTGCCCATTATTTACTTGATTAATTTGTCTGATTTGTCTATAATATGTAAGAAAATGGTAAAAAATGTCCAAAATCAAAGGTGACATCTTCAGTTTACTGTGATGTTGTGATTTGATGTTTTATCAACACACGTTTGAGAAGCTGAAACCTGCAAATTTTTGGCATTTTTGCGTTAAAAAAATGACCAATGAATAAATAATGATTATGTAAATATGAAAATCAATCATTAATCAGTTAATTGTTGCAGCTCTAGAAGCAAACCGACTACACTGTAAATTAAATCAGCTTGCAGCCAAATCCTCCGATTTTAAATCAGTATGAACGGCTGCTGATCCCTTTTTAATATTTTCTGTTGTTCAAATTCCAAATTTCCAGGAATTTTTTATTTATTTTCCAAACATACAAAAACCACAGAGGACAATAAATTCACCAAAGACATGTGTTTTTAAAAAATAACAAGATCCCGACCTCGTCTCAGTCAGTATTTATTTCCTTTGGCGACGTCGGATCACTTCAGAACAAAACGTAACTGGACCGAACACATTTAGTTCACATTTTTCTTCTTTACAAATTATGCTCCGTGTGTGTGTGTGTGTGTGTGTGTGTGTGTGTGTGTGTGTGTGTGTGTGTGTGTGTGTGTGTGTGTGTGTGTGTGTGTGTGTGTGTGTGTGTGTGTGTGTGTGTGTGTGTGTGTGTGTGTGTGTGTGTGTGTGAATATGTTTTAAGGATCAGTGTTTTAGTTATTTTCAACTGTTTCATTTTGTCACCACAAGGTATTAAATTAATATCTTTTAAGGGTTTAAAGGCTCTAAAAATAAAACAGAAGCTCAGAACATTTATAGAAACTCATTAATGTTTAACCTTCATGTCGTCCTCCCGGGTCAAATTGACCCCGTCTGTTTTGACTGTTCCTTATTTCCTCCCTTCCTTCTGTCTGTCCTTCCTCCCTCCCTCTCTCTTTCTTTCCTTCCTCTCTTTTTCCTCCCTTCCATCTTTCCTTCCTCCATCCCCTTTCTTCCTTCCTTCTGTCCTTCCTTCCTCCCTCCCTCCTTCTTTCCTTCCTTCCTTCTTTCCTCCCTCCCTCCTTCTCTCTTTCTTTCCTACCCCCTACCTTTGTCCCTTCCTTCTTTCCTTTCCTTTCCTCCCTTCCTATCTTCTTTCCTTTCCTTCTTTCTTCCTCCCTTTCATCCTTCCTTCATCCCTCCTTTACTTCCTTCTTCCTCCCTTCCATCTTTCCCTTCTTTCTTCCTTTCCTTCTTTCCTTTCCTTCCTTCTTCCTCCCTTCCATCCCCATCTTTCCTTCCTTCTTCCTCCCTTCCTTCCTTCTTTCCTTTCCTCCCTTCTTTCCTTTCCTCCTTTACTTCCTTCCATCCTTCCTTCTTCTCTCCTTTCCTTCCTTCTTCCTTCCTCCCTTCCATCCTCCTTTCCTTCCTTCCTTCTTCCTTCCTTCCTTCTTTCCTTTCCTCCCTTCCTTTCCTTCTTCCTCCCTTCCTTCCTTGACTCGAGGACACCAGGAGGGTTAATAAATGTATTAATGTGTTATTAGTGACCCAGCAGCTGTTTCCTTCCTGCTTCACTAACCATGGCTGCTGTGTGTTTCTCTTGCAGGAACCGGCTACGTCGTGTACGAGCTGGTGAGCGCAGCGTTCCCTAAGAAGAAAGACTGAAACTCCTAAATGCTACCGCTGTCTTATTTCAATGTTTTAAAAAAAATAAATAACAACAACTGGCCAGGTGCTCCTCCTTGTAATATAAGTGATAAATAACTCCTGTTATGGTGGGAAATCTAGTTTCATGTTCATGGGATCAATATTTATTTCTTGTACTCTCCTGTCTCTACCTGACGACCTGAGGATCAATACAATAAAAAACCTCTCATGACCAAAAAACCTGCTCTCGTCTGTTTTCCTTTAATAGTTTGGTACATTTTATTTTCTTATGTGTGTTTGTTAGGAGGCAAAATGACCCAAACAGGTGAATATCTGCTATTACTGCATCATATCGTATAAAGTATCGTATTTCATTCACAGGTCTGATGTTGCTCATTATTAACCCTTTACAATACTTTCTGTCTTTTACTCATGACTTGGCCCAAAATGCACAAAAATCACACTTTTGTATAGGTGCTATACATTTTAATCCATTGAGGCTGTTCTGGGTCAAATTTTCCCCGTATTTATTGACATGTGTTTTAGTGAAATGAATAGTTAATAGTTTTAATAAGATAGTTATGAGGATTTCTTTTATGATGTAGCAGTGAAGACTGATGGCTCTAATGGTTATACAATAAACCCCACAGCTCCATAAAGTTATGAAATACATTCAAATCATTATTGCTTTGTTATATTTTCACATCTTAGGTAAAATAGGACATGATCTTGTGTGATAGTGGGTGTTTTTTCTCTATAAATGAGTGGTGTAAAACCTAAAAAATACACTATCTGCTCTCTGAAACAGCAAAAACAAACAGTCATTTATTGTCAGCATATGCAGTTAAAATGGGATATTTAAAAAGATATTATTGCACATAATAACTAACTAAATAATCAGTTCAAAGTATATGATGGTGATGGCTTTGGGATAAAAACTGTTCATAAACAGGTGATGACTTTTTAAGATGTGTCTTCTGCAGGAAGCCGGAGATGAAAACGTCGTCAAGGGTAGGCAGCTGTTGGTTTATGATCAAAACACCAAATGAGGGAATATTTCTTTGGAAGAATGGTGTTTAACCCTCGAGTAGAGTTCACAGACTGTAGATGCAATGCTAAGGTGAATTTAATCTGTTCTGGTGGCTGAAAACCTCACTAACACACTTTACGTTGGTTTTTCCTTTTATTTGTTTAGTCTGAAATGTGTCGTTCATGTGGGGGAAGATGGGCGAGGGGGTTTCGGGGTGGATGGTTAGGGGGTGAGGGGGTTGTGGTTGTGGGTGTGTGTGTGTATGGGCATGTTTTCCTCCTGATGGATGAACACATTATAGCTTTACCCATTCATTTCCTATGGCGGTAACTAAGGGTGTAACAATGTTCACTAAACCACTCAAACTTCACTGAATGTGGGGATCGACAATTCTACATGTTCAAATGCCTCGTGTGGAGGATATCATGAAGGGATGAGACAATCAGATGAAAAACACAATAGTTAGGATGTATTAATGTTGAAAATTAGATTTGACCCAAACACTGGAGGAGGGTGAGGAACAAATCCAGCTAAAGAAAGTGAGTATATGATGATTTTACAGCTCTCAAATGTAAAAAATAGGTTAAATTCAACCCTGAACAGCACATAAGGGTTAAAACATAATATTAGTTGTGTTTAAAAGAGTTGAACATTATTAAAAAAAGAGAGAAAACTGACTAAAACATCACTGCAGAGATGTAATATGCTTCAGATAGCAAAGGGAAGGAAGAGATGATACTAAAACAATAGAGTGCATTAAAAAAACTTAGTTACATGTGGAATTAAATTTGTTTTAAGATACTTTTTAAAAAGATACTAGAGGTCTGTTAGCTCCCTTCAGACCCTGAGGGAACGCCACAGTTTTAGGCCGAAGTCACTGAAATATGAGGCAGATGGAAAATAAGTTAGCACACAGTGATTTAAGTGATCTGGTGAATATCTTCTGATCAAACTGAGTTAAACAGAGACGAAGCCATGGAGACAGTTAGAATCAAGTTTAACCCTCCTGTTGTCCTCGAGTCAAGGAAGGAAGGGAGGAAAAAGGAAGGAAGGAAAGGAGCGAGGAAAGGAAAGATGGAAGGGGGGAAGAAGGAAGGAAGGGAGGGAGGGAGGAAGAAGGAAGTAAAGGAGGAAGGAAGGAAGAAAGGAAGGAAGGAAAGGAGGGAGGGAGGAAGGGAGGAAGGAAGTAAAGAAGGAAGGAAGGACAGGAAGGAGGAAGGAAGTGAGGAAAGGAAAGGAAAGAAGGGAGGGAGGAAGGAGGGAGGGAGGAAGAACGGGGGATGGAGGAAGGAAAGAAGGAAGGGAGGAAACAGAGAGGAAGGAAAGAAAGAGAGAAGGAGGGAGGGAGGAAGGACAGATGGAAGGAAGGAAGGAAGGGAGGAAAGAAGGAACAGTCAAAACAGACGGGGTCAATTTGACCCAGGAGGACGACACAAAGGTTAAATGAAACTGCAACCTGATGGAAATTCATATCAGGAAGAGCCACACGGCCAAAACCCTCCCAAAAAAACTCTGATCTGGGTCTGTGAACTTTTTCACAATAAACTGTCCGGATGAACGTGATGAAACCTGCTTCTAAGAAGATGTAATTAGTCAGTGATGTATTTTAAATTGGATTAAACTGTGACACACGTAGGGAAGTTGTGTGGATCGTCTCCGAGCACACACATGGAATAACACCATCCATCCTTATCATTATCTGACGCTTATCCAGGACGGGGTCGTGGTGACATTAGGCTGAGCGATGAAACCCAAACATCTCTCATCAGCTCCTCCTGTGGGGGGGCGGGGGGGGGAATCCCAAGTCCTTCCCAGGCCAGGAAAGATATGTAATCCCTCCAGTGTGTTCTGGGTCTATCCCCGGGGGTTTCCTCCCTGTCATACGTGCCTGGAACACCTCTAAAGAAATATAAAGTAATCACCTAAAGATGAGAAAAATACATAAAGACCAATAACAAGAGGGCTGAAATTAGAATATATAAGAATATACAGCATATAAATATTAAATGTTGCACAAATTATTACAACCACAAACTAAAAAAACACATATTTAACTTAACCCTCCTGTTGTCCTCGAGTCAAGGAAGGAAGGGGGAAGAAGGAAGGAAGGAAGGATGGAGGAAAGAAGGAAGGAGGGAGAGAGGGACAAAAGGGAGGAAGGAAAGAAGGAAGGGAGGAAGGAAGAAGGAAGGGAGGAAGGAAAGGAGGAAAGGAGGAAGGAAGGGAGGAAGAAGGACGGAAAGAAGGGATGGAAGGAAAGGAAGGAAGGATGGAGGAAATAAGGAAGGAAGGTAGGAGGGAGGTAGGAATGAAGGAAGGAGGGAGGGAAGGAGGGAGAAAGGAAAAGAGGAAGGGAGGAAGGAAGGAAAGAAGGACAGGAAAGAAGGAAGGGAGGAAGGTAGGGGGGAGGAAAGAAAGAGAGAAGGAGGGAGGGAGGGAGGACAGACGGCAGGAAGGTAGGGAGGAAGGAAAGGAAGGAAGGAAGGAGGAAAGGAAACAAGGAGGGAGTGAGGAAGGAAAGAAGGAAGAGGAAGAAAGAAAGAGAGAAGGAGCGAGGGAGGGAGGACAGACGGAAGGAAGGAAGGGAGGAAGGAAAGGAAGGAAGGAAGGAGGAAAGGAAAGAGGAAAGGAAAGAAGGAGGGAGGGAGGAAGGAAAGAAGGAACAGTCAAAATAGACAGGGTGAATTTGACCCGGGAGGACGACAGGAGGGTTAAAGTGCCAAAGCTTCACATTTCCAAAAATCTACCCTGCAGCTCTGTCAGCATGCATGTTGCACTTTTCTCCACTAGAGGGCGACGTTTCCACATAAATCAGCTGACACTCAGGGTGAACTCTGCATAATCAGTGCAAAAGACTTTTTTTTCCTTCTTTTCTTTTTTTTCTTAACTTCACGCTCTGTCTTAAACTCATCCACATGTTAATAATCTGCAGCAGAAATCACATAAAAACCTATCGAATAATCATGTTTTATTTGGCACGTGTTCATCTATAGATGTTCAGCGCTGGGGTGGGTTCGTCTCCGTTGTCTGTTTTAATTTAACTCAGAGTGGGGAGAAGAAACAGCCTCGGGGGCCTTCTCCTGCTATCAGTCCACACCCACCGCACCACACATCATTTAACACTTTCAGGTAATCTGCGACTCCTCCATCAACTCTGGGAATGAAAAGCAAAAAAAAAAAAAAAAAGCAAAATCAACACTTATTATATGAGGAATCTGCTGTGTAAGATCTCTGCTGACTGGATGTTGCAGAGAAAACCCAGCGAGTGATGATTTGATTTATGAGTGTCAGCGTTGATCAAAGACATGAGCGAGCTAAAGGCTAACACTGGGAGCACAAACTCACTGAAAAGTAGCTCCGGTTTTATTTGTTATTATTTAATTATTTCAACTCACTGGGTTTTTTTTTGTTGTTAAGCAGCCAAATAGTGATGTAATGCATTTTAAGATTAAGACAGTGTTGCATTTTTTTTGTGGGTGTGGAGATGTAACAAATATATTTAATGGATTATGACTAGTGTCGGATTTCTGAGCTGCTACACATGAATTTGACACTTTGATGCACTTTTTAAAAACTCATAGTACAACTTGCACTTCTTTATTTCTTTATTTAACCAGGTAAAGAGTCTCATTAGGGTTAAAATCTCTTTTTCAGGAAAGACTCGACCAGGAGGGACAAACATGTTGTTACAGCAATAAATACAAATAACCTAAACTGTCACAGACTACAAACAAGTCAACACTATATCCAGTTTATACAAGATTGTGCACAAAATCCAGGTACAATGCATAAAAAGGTGTGATTTTTAGGTGCTATACCAAGTTTGGAGATTAGGGGGATTTGGGTTGAGAACAGTTTTTGGGAGCTTTATTGAATTTTATTGAATTTGAACAAAGAATTGGCATTAGGTGGTCCTGGGATTAAAGGATTTAGCACATTTTGAGGGTTGCTGTTACAAATTTGTGAGGTACCAATGCACAATGAGGTTTTGTTAAGGCAATATTGAGGGAGTTAACAACTTTTCTTATATTAAAACCAACATATTTTGGCACTACACCGGATTTTAGGATTATGGGGTCATACAATAAGTGTTTGGCATTACAATTCAAAAACTTTTGGGGTTGCTTTGACACATTTTGGGGTACTAACCCAACATGAGGGGCCATGAAAAGGGAGTGATGCCAACTTTTGGAATTTGCAGGCACTTGAACAACTTTTTAAATATTTCAACCAACATATTTTTGTCACTACACCAAATTTTAGAGTTAGAGAGCCGTACAACAACTTTTGGGATCACAACTTTTTGGGGGTTGCTTTGACAAACTTGGCCACAGTAATGCATGAATAACTGGGCACCAGGCTGAATTTTAAGGATGCTAGAACACAATCTGGATTATGACTAATAACTAGTTTTGGGGACACTTCACAGACCTTTGGGGGTTTGATTAATCCTCCGACTACTTTAAGGGTTCCTCAAGCATAGTTTGCGATTTGGGGGATCTGTAACAAGTTTGGGTCTTATAATAGTTTGGTATCTTTTTGGGGTATCATCCAAATTTAGGATTTTCAGGGTTTTCTTTAAAACTTTTTTGACCGTGGCAAATGTCCAGTTTTGGGGGGTCCTGCACCAAGATTTAGTGTTTGAAAGTGTTGACAAGATGAGCAAGTGTTATCTCAAAGTTCTTTAAGTTTCAAAGGAGTTTATTTTCAACACATTCCTTTTTTTGCTTTCATGGCTTATCAAATCCTGCTCGGGACCCCAGAGACTCCTGTTCCGGCCCTGAAAACAAGAACCATGCATTTAAAAAAGGGGGAAAAGAGTGACTTGGGGTTTAGTTTACTAGATTGTGTAATATTTTCCCATTGATTCACGAAATGAGAAAGGGGGTAAAAGCCTCTGACAGCTTCTCTCCACTGATCCCCCCCTCTCCTCCTTCTTTCCCGAAAAGCAGATCTGCACTGCTGTCTCCTTGCGGCCGAGACGCACAGAAGCCCTCCATCACCGGAAAGGAATGCAGAAAACTATGTAAAAGTTTCCGAATGTGTGTGTTCGTGCGCGTCCACGTCTGTGTGTCTTCCAGCACTTTCAGAGGTTACACATCACTTTTTGGCCCGGCTGGATGTCGTAAGAGCTCGCGGCGGGGCAGGCAGAGCTGGGAGCAGCCCCCCTGTTAAGTAGCAGATTGTGTGGAGACTCTTCCCACTTGGAAAGAGGCTCGCCGACGCGTCAGGGAACCAAAAACCCGCGGAGCTCTCTGACTTCAACACCGGACCACCTCACTCTCCCTTTTCTCAGGCTGGGGTTCTACAACAAAGGCTTAAACCATTTTTTTTTCTCTTTTTCAATTTTTTTTTCAATCAACCAAAAGAATTTCAACAGTTTCTCCTAGGTCAGTCCTGCATGGTGTTTTTGATTTTTCGCAGTTTTAGGTGATTTATTTGAATTCCAAGTGATATCATGAAGTAAAGATAAATTAACTTATTGCAATTTTAGAGGCTATGTTGTTACTAGACTAAATTTATTTCTGCTATACAAGTCGAAATCACATTTTATTCGGGATAATTCGACAGAAGATTGGACTATTTCTTGGCGTTGCAGTGCGTAATTGCGCACAGCGCCAGCTCTTGATGCTCGCTTATTCTGAACGGTGGAAAGACTTTCTGTCAGTTCTAGTGGTTATATGTGATCAGCAAAGATATTAGAGACTGGATTAGACGCTTTGCAGTGTGCATGCTCTGATAGAAATTGAAGCAGTTATAGAAAAGGGAAAACTGCATCTAGAGGAGAGGAGACAGATTTGCTTTTTGTGCGCCTTTATTGTAACAAGTTTGGCATGATATGAAAACGGTTTTATTGTGTATGAACAGAAGTTTAGTTGTGATTGTATGTGACTTTATCTGTTAAAACAAAAGTGTAAAGTCGTTAAATGTTTTAATGGCTACATGGGGAGCAAGTTTGATGCATGTAGGAATAGTGGAAAGAGGATTTATTATATATTCCTGCCGGGAAATCTGCGTTTTCTGGCGACATTTACGCAATTATTTGATTCTGGCTTCAGATTTAAATGATACCAGTTGTACATGTGGCAGGTGATTGAGCTCACTGAGGTAGTATAATGGTTTTAAAGCCCCGAGGATGCTGCGGGGTTGCCGGAGCTGATGTTGAAGGTCTTAAACGCCTTCTTCGTTCCTCTCGCAGCTTCATTCATGTACTGCTGAGCCAGAGGAGCTGAAGATGAAGAGCAGTCTGTCTCTGGCGGCGGCTGCCTTCCTGGCACTAATGCTGCTGTCCTCCTCTCAGGCCCAGGACCAAGGTAAAGCCTCCTCCTCCTTTTCCTCCTCATCCTCCTCCCATTCTCCCCCTCCTCCTCCTCCTCCTTCTCCTCTCACTTTGATCCAACACATCTGACTTCAACTCCTCTCACCTCTGTCTTTTTCTTCTGCCTGCAATGTGTAGCTGCATATTTAGTCTGAATAAAAAAAATCACATAGAGAAAGCAATGTGTGTGTTTGTGAAATGATTTATTTAACTGATAATTTGCCTTTTCAGCCTCCCTTCAACGTTTGATCCCCCCCTCCCCCTCCCACTCTAATAATTCATGACTTCCTTTCTAGGAGAAAACCAGTCTCCGCTTCAAATATCTGGTTTGAATTTATGGATAGGAGCTTCTTTTTTTTTTTTTTTTTCAAAACCAGTAGCAGTAAGAGATGAATGTCACTTGCTCAAAGCTGTGATGTGGCTGCAAGTTAAAAGTATGATACAATCTGGTCTCCAGGTGCAACCCATTTTGTTAGAAAAGCTCAATTATTGTGCTTTTCTCTCTAAAAGTAATGCACTTTAAACACTTTGTTGCTTCTTTTATGCCACAAATTCACTTATGTCAGTCTAGAAAGAGAAGTAATCTATTTTAAAAGTTATATTTAAGTTAACGTAAACTAGAAAAAGCACATATTTTAGCCTCGACTGCATCCCATGTGAGGCTTTAGAGCTGTAATAAATGCCCATCTGTTGGATAAGTAGGACAACTTTTCCTCCTCAGACAGATGTAGTTTGATGTTTTTTGCACCAGGAGGGGCCCTTGCTCAACTCTCCTACTATCTATACTGTAGCCTACATTAATCCTGTTAAAAAAAAAAAAGAAAAAGAAAAAAGAAAAGAAAAGAAAAACCCAGACGGCGCGTGGCCAAGTTTCCTCCCTACGTCTTTCTCCTGATGGAACGGAAAGACAAAATATGAGTTTCACATTATTTTCCAGAGATTTTTAGAGGTTAGGAGAGGAGAAAATCTGCTCTTCTGTGCCTCTGGATATTCTCTCAAAAATATAACCAAAAAGAAGGAGAGAGTGCAGTAAAATTTGATTGGATCATAGAGGGAGAATCCTTCTTTTCTCTGCTTCCAGGAGAGATTCTGACCTCCTGTGACCCCCCCCCCCCCCCCCCCCCGCGCCCCCCCCCCCCCCCCCCCCCCCCCCCCCCCCCCCCAATCTCCTCCTTTAACGTCCCAGCTGGGGCCCTCGCTGCCTCTCCACAGGTCACCAGATCTTAACGGGTCGTATATATTCTACCGTTTGGAATAGTTTGACATGTCAGGGCCAGATTGAAAGGCTCGAAACACCTTGAAGAGAAAAAAAGACTCCGGACAGCGAGGGCTCGTCTGCAATGCTGCTGTCACATTTTAAGTGACAGAAGTTGCAAATAAAAGCAGATGGAAGGAAAAAAAACCCGCTAAGAAAAAACCTTGAAAGTCTGAATGTGAGAAGAGGATGATGCATGTGTGTGTGTGTGTGTGTTTGACTGTGTGTGTGTGTGTGTGTTTGACTGTGTGATGGCTGAGATGAGATGTTGTGGGTTTTTTTGTGGGTAGTTTTATTTTTTGGCCGTTTGGAAACAGAAGCAGCTCAACCGCAGCCCGTGAATTGACTCATCAGGTTGGTAGTTCCTCCATTTTTGCCGTCCTGTAATCTTCCCGGTCAAGCCTTGAACAGGTCAACTGGACATGAGTCTCGGCTTCACGACAATATTTTCCAATGATATTCTTCACTCCAACACTAAACTGGTTGGTGGTCTAGAATGAAATAAAGGCGTAGAGAGAAAAAGAGAGAGAGAGCGTGTCTTTAAACTCTAGCTAGATTATGTCTGATATGATTTATCTACCTTATGTATCTTCGGGTAATTTGTGTTTCCGCAGTTCTTCCGGAGAATCTGTGCAGCTGCAAAGCTTCATGAAATCAGTACAAACTCTGGAGCTCAGATTACTTGCTTGCGAATATGTGAAGTAAACGTTCCTCCAGCATGAAAAGATTAAGATTTGGACGCATAGTTTCCACCTTGAATGTTACATAATGTTTCATTTAGGCAAGTGGAAGTTTGTTTAAAGGCTTTGGATAGATTCATAAAGAAAGAAACATCTCATAAACTCTCAAAAAACATCCAGTACTCTGGATAAATACTTATTTTATTGATACTGGCAATACTAAGTCTAGTTATCTTGTTAGATGGACTAATACCAAAAAGAAGATGGATTTGTCTCATTCTACATCTCTTATTATCAAAGAGTAGATAAAATGTCTTTTTGATTCTGGATTGGGAACACACAATAGGATTTTTGTTATTTACAGCTATAAAGACAGAGAATAGCAGAATGAAATACTTAATGTTTCATTCAGTGTAATGATCTGGAATCTGGTATCAAAATTTAGAGCTGCAGCAAACTTCTTGTAGTTTGAGAGTTCAATGCAGGCCATTTTATCTCTGCTCATCTTCCCCCTTGAAACCAAACTTCACCCCCAAATTTGAATGTAAACATACTTATGTTTTTGCATTACATACTCTTAGGTTGTCCTTTCTTGCTGGAGAAACACATTGTTCGTTAGTTACACCTGAAGGCGTCGAGCTCATTCAGAACTAGGCTGTTAGTTACAGACTTTAACTCATCGAATAATGAAGTTACTTTAAATCGTGTAAATTGATATTTTAGGTATTTTAAACACTTATTAAGATTAAAAACACTTTACGCCAAGTAGGCAACATAAACACCTGTGTATTATATCATTATAGCAAGCTAGATATTCAGGAAGCATTTTATCTGCGTTCGTGTTTAATCTAGATTTCCACGCCAACCTGAAGAATATCATTTTAAAATATTAAAGATAAAAACATAACCTGTGGTCCCTTCGTGTACATGGAAACTTTTTGTTTTCGTTGCCCCAAGTTGTTGCTAACAACTTTTCATGTACACATGCATGACACCTCCATGTCAGAGATCACCATCTGAACACTTTATCCTGTGTGCACTTTTATCGTGTTTTGTTGGTTTACGTCACAAAGACCAGTGGTTCTTAATTTATGATCCAGATCCTTAAAAAAAAAGATTTCTGGGTGTTTTAACTTTCTGCTAAAAGAGAAAGAGACAACACTTGGGATCTGGAGATAAAATATTTTAAGAACCTCTGGTGCAGATTTTTGGGAAACGTGACCAGAAAAAAGACGTACACGTGTCTTCAGTGATGCGGCGTAATCTTTTATGAGGTTTGCAATGGAGATGGTGAAAGTGATCAATCAGATCTTTATCCATTGTATAATCAATAAAGCACAATATGATCAGTTTTGTGTGTTTTTGTCAATTCAACGTCACTGGAGTTGGATTGAGGTCATGGACCGTCTGCTGGTCGTCAGCCGGTCCATGTTGTAGTACTTTAATATCCTGCTGGTTATCAGTCAAAGTGACCAGTATGGAAGTAAAGAAATGCCCAATACGTGATAATAATGATTTTACAAGCAATTAACTACCTGAATTTGAAATGTATCTACTAATGAAATTTAAATGCCCTTAAATTTATAGCATAGCAAATTTATAGCATTTTTAAACCATCTGTTTGAATCTATGTTTACTTAAATTCCAGATGGTGATTTATTGATTTATTCTTAAAATTCAGTCAGAAAATGTAATCGTCAAATAATTAAGAAACTGAAATTAAGTTGCTCAGATTCGATTTGCCATAATAGGATTAAACATTTCAGTAAAGTAGAATTTTTTGGGTCTTGGGACTGAGCGAACAAACCTGATTGGACAGAGGTTTAATCAGTTCCATTAAGGCCCCATAAAGATTGATTATCCTCGGTAGTCCAGATGTCCAATTTTGAGTTTGCCATCCTCAATTTTAGGGTTAAACTTTCACCAATCCAATATGAGCAACTTGGTTTTTATAGATTCGTCTTCTTAAGATTTAAGATTCACATACAAAAAACGACTAGTTCAGTCTCAGAAACATCAATACAATCTTTTTAAATACTGAATCCGAAAGATATTGAATGTTTTAAAGCACAAACATTAGAACAAAAACTTAATTGAGGGGAATTCAAACCCTCTCAGTTCAGTGTAAAAATATTACAATGCTATATATTCAGTGGTAAATGGTAAATTCAGTAGTGGTTAAATTTCACAAGTGTGTATTTAGTTGCTTATAAATTCAAATGGACTTTTCTTTGCTTCCACAAACATGGTCACAACCACAATTAATCTTCCCGCCCTGTTTGTTTTTCCTTCTTGAATGTCCTAAACTGTAGGAAGGTAGTGTCGTGTTGTTCTGTTGTGTTTGTTGTCTCAGTTTGTTGTTTGCTTGAGTTGTTGACTGTGGCCACTGGCCACACGAGCTCAAACGGAGGTCATTTTTTTCCCCCCAACAAAATGGCTTTCCTCACATCTGTAGTTTGGTTTTGTCTTGTGTTGATTGCACCAACAGTGAACTTGTCTAACTTCATCCTGGAAGTGTTGACTGTTGAGAATAATCCATCCATTATCAGCAATGTAATACACTCACCTCCTAAAGCCGCAGGATTAACTGTGCTTTCATTTTCTCTTCACAGTTGACCCTCCATCAGATTTGAGGTTTAAGATTTTAAATGAAAACACAGTGCAAATGATCTGGACCAGACGACAGTCGAGGATACAGGGCTACAGAATACAAGTGACCTCAGACACAGGTGGGTGCTCATTAAACCTGCGAGTTCTGTCCTGCCGAGCCCATAACATTACGAGTGCCATAAAATCTCCAACTCATCACTCCGCCCGGCAAGACTCAACAATCACTGCAATTATATGAAGATTTCTGCAGACACATGTTTGGCTCCCGGAGCTCTAATGATAAAAGCGGAGGGAAAAAAAGAAAAACATTATGTTTGGATAAGTGTAATCGTCAGCTGCCAATTCAACTAACACTCCCATGGAAAATTGTCAGTGTTGGTTTAACTCATGAGTGTAGATGTCACATCCACCAGCGTTCACTTAACGGCTTAGATGGTTTTGAAATAAGCTACCTCAACACTTAACTTAAATTACTTCAATTTTATTTTATTAAAGCTGAAAAATCACCCTTGACGTTAAAGATACAGATGGTGACCTTTCTGAAGCTCAATTATATGGCTAAAGGTAAATGTCAACATAATATTGTTCCCCTGTGGTTTGGTTCACTTTTCGAGGTTCGGTCTAGGCGCCTTCGTGCCAATAAAGGTTGGAAACCGATTTATTAAAGTCAAAGTAAAATTGGAGCATCTTTAGCTTCAGTAATGTGATTTACTTCCAAGTGTAATGGAATACGTTGGCTGGGTTTTATGCCACGTTCATGTCATATGGGCGATTGAGAAAGATGAGAAATATTATAGATATAATAACGTTTACGACTTGTAGGCGTTCCCATAATCAGAGTCGGCCAAATAAGGTTTAAAAACACTGTGCACGTACATCCTAACAATATATCCATCAGATTTTGGGTTTCATCCGTATAAATGATGGATTTCCCAATTAGTATTTTCCTGTTGAGAAGACATTTAAGAAACAGCTTCGGTCAAAGATGTTAAAGAACAGGTTAAATGATTGATTGCTCGAGAACGTTGATTAAACATCCTCATTTAGACCATATTTCATTTGGATTTGCAATACTGGCTTTCATCTGAGACATTCGGACGACTGTGTCTTCAGTTGCTTGATTTTCTGGCACGTCCATATTACGAAGTGTCAAGTTGCATATATCTGAGTTTTTAGAAAAGTCAGATTACCAGTCGTAATTATGACTTGGAAGTTGGCGTGAACCTTAATTACAAGCGGGAATCTTATACTGTAACTCTAATAAGACATGGACATGATTGCCTTGTTGTGTTGGGAAGCAGGGGATCAGGATGAATTTAATAAGTTAGACCTCAACCACATTCTTTAGTAAGTTTAAACAAGGTTTTTTCCAGCTAAAATCGACCACCAAAGAAGATATCGCTCTGCTACGTATCTAGCTTCAAGCTAACGGTGAAATGTGGTTTTAGACATGGACATGATTGCCTTGTTGTATTGGGAAGCAGGGATCAGGATGAATTTAATAAATTAGACCTCGACCACATTCTTTAGTAAGTTTAAACAAAGTTTTTTCCAGCTAAAATCGACCACCAAAGAAGATATCGCTCTGCTACGTATTTAGCTTCAAGCTAACGGTGAAATGTGGTTTTAGACTGTATGATGGTTGTGGTTAACTAGTCACTCCACACCACATTTAATTAGATACGTTTATATAACCAGGCTTAAGTTCAAGATGAATATTTTTACATTTTACTACCTTTTCATTCTTCAAAACGACAAAGCCAGGAGCCAGTTAGCACCAGCTGTTTGTAAGTTCAAACTTAAGCTAATTATAAAGTGTTTGGTTTATTTATTGGCATATTTAACTTAAAACCAACTAGTTCATATGAAGAGATTTGTTGTCCGTTAGCTAACTGAATAAGCTAACTGACAGAACCAATGTTAGCGTGTTAAAATACAGTTTGACTCGTTTTGATTGAGTGATTGTATCTGACGTGATATATGATCAAAATGTTGTTAAACAGACTTAAAGTGACCTTTAACAAACTCCAAAATACAACTCAAGTTCAGTCTGTAACATTACGCCAATAATATTAGCGTAAATACCCAATAATGTTGGTCAGATTAGCTTAAATGGGTATTTCCATTGCACTCTTAAATTAAAGAATACTAGTTTAGCTAAAACTTGCGTATTTCCTGTGTTTGCACATTTGTACACACGTTAATTAAGTTTGGTTTATTTGCTAACTTTTGACACACTAGCTGTTTTCCCCTGCTTCAAAAATCTTCATGCTAAACTACACCAACCATGTCTTCCGTCATTAGAAAGCAAATAATACGATAATAAAAAAATCCTTTTATATAATGAAATTTTGAGGGTGATATAATTATCTAATTAAAAAAAGACATTAAAAACCAAATAATACCTGAATAAACACCTATAATCCACCTGATATTAACTCTTAATATTTGAAAATAAGGCATTTTAAGGAATAATTACTCCTGACTTAATGGAGGAATTTCAAGGTTAAAATAATATGTTTTGGTTCATAGAAATGCGGAAAGTTTTCATTAAATCATATTGTTGTTTCTTACACGTCTCTTTCAGTCCTCAGGTCAACAGTTGGAATCAGGTTTTTCTGAGGCCCTGTTTTGACTCTTGGAGAAATGAAGTAATGCAATAGTTTCCTAATGGCTTCCCTCTGACTTTGTGCATTCTTGTAGATGAACCAACAAAAGAATTTAATCTGCCTGCGTCTGCGACTAAGACCTCCATCTCAGACTTGAGTCCAGATGTGGATTATACCGTAACGATAACTGCATACGCCGGATCAGATGAGAGTCTGCCCATCTCCGGCCAGATCACAAGTGAGTCATCGTGTCCCTCAGTGTGTGTGTGTGTGTTTATGTATAAATTAGCACCAGACATTCGACCAAATGCTAGTAAAATTTGTCTGCAGCTGGTCAGTTTTGGCAAGAAGACACCTCGACCTGCTGCAGTCTAAAAACTAAACTGGATGATAGAACAGCTGAAGGTCTCATTCAGAGAGAGTGGACAAAATAACAAGAACTCCTGGCAGTGAAATGCAGTTCAATAAAAAACACCACCTCCGACTTGAGCCTCAACACGGACATTTGATTCTGTTATTTTTCCGCTCCTGAATTGAGCATTTTTCAAGACTTCATATTTTGAAAAGTACAGTACAGTGCAGCTCAGGATGAGAATGATCTGCACAAAATGTTCATGTTGTGTTCAGCTTTTGCAAATTTTGCCACTGATCAAAAGCAATCAGAGAGAGTAGAAAGCCATCTACAATTATTTAACCTCCTCTATTGTAGTATAAACTGCTCCAGAAAAGAGACATGCAATGCAGACAGTGGTCGATGGTACAAATACGTCTATGAGACAGAATAGTAGTTAGATGATGTCTAATTTAAAGGCCATTTTTCAGCTTTGTAGAAATGTGAGAGCTGTGTGTCAGTATAGAGACAGGGAGGAAAATCCATTATTTTATTACCATTTTAAACATAACCAGTCAAATTTAACAAAAATTTAAACAGAGCCATCGCCAGATTTCTGTTATATTATATGTTAACCAAAAAATGGGTCAACAACATGGAAAATTTGAACATCTACATTTCCAAGATAATTGGACAAACTTAATTTGCTGTTGACGATCATGCAATATGATCAAAAACGCCAGAACAGCTTCTTAATGGAAATGCTGTTTCCAAGTCCAAGAATGAAATTCAAACATGAGTCTATTGATTTTCCTTCTTTTTGGAAGCAGTCGTTGATTTTTTTTGGATACACTTTTGTGAAGACAAAGTATGAGAGTAGGTTATTTAGACAGTAAGTAAGGAGCTTTATTATCTACAGTAATTTGCTTCACGACTCACTGCAATAATTTAAAAACAGACAAAGTCACAGCATGAGTTTTAAAGGTGTTTGCAAAACAAAAATCACCTCCAATGGGACCCCAAGTTAAATATAAGGGATCACAAGACAGTTAAAGACATTAAAATGAAGCAAATATATTACTGTTTCAAGTTTTTTAGCTTTTTTTTCATGAGAAATCTTTGGGGGAAATTTTTCAAAGGATTGAACTGCTCACAATTCTCGTCCAAATTAAAGGATCATAACTAGTTTTTGTTTCATTTTAAGGGATTACAAGCCAAAACACATGTAGTTGGTGAAAGTGGCATATGGAGGCAATAGTTTTAATATCCTAACTGGAAAAGACAAGATTCGATGGTAAACTGTACAGAAAATGAGCTGTAGAGGGATTTGGCAGGTTTACAGTGAAGATTATAGTCTAATTTGACATTACATACGGATCGCTAGATGAGTAGTGACCCATATTTCCAGCAGTGCGTGAGGTTTTCATTAATCAACAAGGCAGCAGATTGATGGGTACGCCTGTAATACAGCAAAGATCTTAGAAACTCTCACCACTCTGCAGATTTCTTGGATATCTGTCAGAAAGAATGACATCAGCCTGTTATTATCATTATTAAGGAGCTAGTTTTGCATGTCAGGATCATCAACGAGGAAGATATGTTGCACAACAAACCCTCCGATGAGAGAATAAATCTCATGTATGGAAACAAAAGGCAAGTTTCGTTCCAGTTTGAGAAGTCTTCCATTTGTTGAAGAGAAACAGGGACAGTTACTGGCAGAAAATGGTTCATAACATGACATTAAAAAGAAGAGATGTTTCTTTTGAGGATACATTGTCCCTAACTTTCATAACAACATAACTGTATTGTGTTTTTTCCAGTCGAGTCAAGTGGCAGCTCGAGAGGAACTTCCAAGAAACCAGACGCTTCAGACTCAGTCAGTAAGTCCTTTTGTTCGTTTGTTTTAAATCAAAATGTAATGACGGGATTTTACTTCCTGCAAAGATAATCAGCCGCAATCATTCAAATCGCCGCTATACATCCTCGACTTTTCCACGTTTTGCTCTCAAATTTTTTTTTCTTGGGCGTCATCCATCAAGCTTGAGCTCAGCAGCGAAGGGAGGCTCCTACCACACAACACCCCATTGTATAGCAATAATCAAAATGAGGCCCCCATAAATCTCTGAAGTATTCTGTCATCTGTTTGGTCCCCTGCCGGCCAATTATGCCAATATGGTAGAAGCTGCACATGCTCAGTGCGGGGGTCGTAGGTGGGGAATGAGGCTGCTGTTGGAGCTGAGGGAGCTGAGCTGAGAGGAGCCCAACCCTTAAGTGCTGAGAGAAGTGGAAACCATTACAGATGCTGATTTACAAGAGCGCTGCTGCTGCTGCCTGGCTCGGTTCTGCAGATGATGACGAGCTTGTGCTGATTTTTCCTTCTTTTCATGAGAGTCACGAGGAGGCTCCAAGAAAGAAAGCAGGGCAGTGCAGGAGAGTACTGTACTTCTACTAACAGCAGTACAGTCAGAGGACTAAACAATGAAAAGAATCCAAAAGTCCATGAAATAATGAGGTTGAAACCAAGAGTTACTTTGGGCAAAATTGGCAAAAGTCGAGGTTTTAGGAATTAAGAGAGTAAAACCTGTTAATACATTAAATAGGACGTCAATCCAAGCGGTCAAAGCAGATAGCCGCCCACCTACAGTCTGATTCTGCTCTAGTAGTTTTTCCAAAGTTACAAAGTGAGTGTTTATGTAGGAATGTTCGGTCTTAAAGTGAGTTGTATATATGCTTTCATTCTCTTTCGTCGTTATGATATTTCTATTTTTGTATATTTAAGAGTGTCAGAAACACGCAAAAATGTTGAGACTTATTCAAACTTTCTTCACTCCTCCCTTTTCTTCCCAGAATGCTCCACGGGTGCCATCGCTGACGTGGTATTCTTGGTGGATGGCTCATGGAGCGTGGGCAGGCCGAACTTTAAATTCATCCGCACTTTTATCTCATCGGTGGCCGGAGCCTTTCATATCGGAGAGGAAAGGACCCGTGTGGGCGTGGTACAGTACAGCAGCGACACCCGGACAGAGTTCAACCTGAAGGATCACCTGACGCGACCGGCGCTGCTGCGTGCCATCGGTTCACTGCCGTACAAAGGAGGCAACACCATGACAGGTATGCTCTTAATAATGTCCTTTAATGTTTGATTCATACACTTTTGATTCATGCATTTCACTGGATTTAGTATTAGTATTATTATTTTACTTTATTCTATTAGTTTGTTGTAATTACATAACATTTTTAGTTACATAACATCACACCGAACACTTAAAAAAAAAAAAAAAAAATTACAAATGAAATTTACTTAGCTGAATAAATATTGAGTGCAGTTTTCCTAAATCAAATCAATCTACTTTTCCTATGATTTTACTTAATCGTTACTATTTTGCACTAATTTCTCCTTCTCATTCAGCAGCTTTAATTAATAAAACCAACAGTATGTGAGCAGAAACCTTCTGACTGTGCCTTATTTAATCCCGCTTGAGTAAAATCTGTCTTTCTTGTTGCTCCAGGCGACGCCCTCGACTACCTCTTGAAAAACACTTTCACCGAGGCAGCCGGTGCCAGGAAGGGTTTTCCCAAAGTGCTGGTGATCATCACAGATGGCAAATCTGAGGATGCAGTGGAGACTTACGCCAAGCAGCTCAGGAACAGGGGGGTGGAGATCTTTGTCCTCGGTACGTAGCCAGAACAAGTTTATTACATTCCACATCTTACATTTTCCATCCGTACTTAATGCGTTTAACTGTCGTTAGTAACAAAAGCAGCCCGGGATGACGTAATACCAGAAAAAAACGGTTAAATTCCTATATCATTAACATTACAAGCGAGTGATAGCAAGTTTTATGTATGTTTATGCTGAGGCAGCACTGTCAGAGTTTCCATGAACTTAGGATGGAGAAACAGAGGTATGCTGTTGCCATGGTGTTAAGAGGCCTGGTGGTTAAATACTAACAACTCATCATCTACTGTCGATGAAAAGAGGTAACTGATACATAATTGCTCAGAGAAATACTGTACGTTTCCATTTTTCTTGAACATAAGAACATAAACAAGCTTCATATCTGCATATAAAGATACCCATGCCAAGTACAAGTACCTCATAATTTAACTTAAATACACAGTTAACACTACAGAAGAAACGTGTTCAGTTACAAGTAAAAAATATGAGCAGTAAAATCTACTAAATGATGATGAACAGAAGAGTGTTGTTTGATTTCTCAATGGTAAAACCTGACGAGTATTTCCAGTTTTTTGGTGTTTTCATGCCAGCAAATTGGTTGATGAAAGAGAGGAGGGAAAGAAAAACAGAAGGAAAGAAGTGAAGAACAAAGAAATGAAAGAAAAAGCAAGGGAATAAGTGAAGGAAGCAGCCAAAATTGCATTACAAAAGAGATAAACAAACAAGGAAGGATAAAATATGTTCATCATCATCATCTTATGAATGTAAAAATCAGAACTCGAGGAATAAAAAGTACAACATTTCTCTCTGAATTGTCAAATACTAATGATATTGTAGTTTACTGCTGCATTGGATTAACCATTTGACATCAGACACTTGCTGAATTAACTGTACTTTGTAGAGACTCGCAGCTTCGGTAAGAGTGTCAAAGCGTTAAAAAAAGAATATAGGATTGTAAAACTCTCCAGTCTTAAAATGAAATCCAACCAGTGTCATATTTACTGCCCATGCTGTCACACTTTCCAGCCAGAGCAGAACAAAATAGGTTGAGGCTTGGTATTTTTTGTTGTCCTTTGGTGGTGAATCCAGCTGGAAAACTTTTAACACGCAGACGTGGAAAACAAAATGCTTCACTTCACGTGTTTATAGATTGCTTATTTCATCAAGTATTTACAGACCAGGAGCAAGTACACCCATTACCTCTGACGTAGGGATCCCAACATGATGCCAGTGACTTTACAAGCACCTCTATGAATTAACTGGTTTTTCACCTTTAAGTCCAGAATGGATACACGTTCCTAAAGTTGGCAGGCAACGACCCATTGTCCTTGTTTTCATAAAGTATCAGGTACAGAGCCTTTTGTTTGTTTTGTTTTTTTAATTTTCCTTGGTCTGTTTCAGGGATCCAACAGGCCGATGAAGATGAGATGAAGCTTATGGCCTCCGCCCCTTACAGAAGTCACATCTATAAAGTCGCCAACTTCGACACGATCAAGACTGTACAAAAAGAGCTCATCACCCAAGTGTGCGCTAGCGTGGACGATCAACTCAACACACTCGTCAGCGGAGAAGAAGGTGAGATGTGGTAAAAACTACTTTCATAAATTGTCTGAGTTTATAATAAATATAATATAATAAAACACTTTACATTTCTGAAGTTTGCTATCTACTGTCTTCTTAAAACAATACTTAAATAAGCAGATTAATACCACTTGATGTCTGTACGTTAAATATGAAGCTATAGCCAGCAATCTATTAGCTTGGCTTAGCATAACGACTTTTTAACAGGGAAAAAGCTAGCCTTTCTCTGTCGGAAGGTAATAAAATCTTCCTGCCAGCATCTGCTAAAGTCACCATTAAACATATTATATATAATTTGTTTAATTAGTAAATAAACCTTTGAACAGACTATGATAGCTGTTTTTCCTCATTACTAGTCTCAATGCTAAGCTAACCATCTTCTGCCTTCCGTTTCATATTTATTGAACAGATATGCGAGTGGTATCAATATAAAATATGCACTGTTTTATAATATGTCATATCTGTCTATAACATTTGTTATAGAGTAGTTCATGCATGCTACATTGCTGTTTTTACAGATTTTCACAAAAAAATACTCACAGTTTAGAGTTAAACTGATGTTCATCATCCTGCAGGAAAATTGAACATAGCAAATAATTCTGATTGTGTCTCTGGTATTTGCAGTCGTTGAGCCAGCCTCTAACCTCCAAGTCCTGGAGGCAGCCTCAAAGTCCATGCGGGTTACCTGGGATTCCTCCATCGGCGACATTTCAGGATACAAGCTGCAGTTTATCCCCATGATGGCCGGCATGAAACGGCAGGAGCTGTACGTGGGGGCAAACCAGAACTCGGTGGTGGTCAGAGACCTTTCTCCAGACACTCAGTACCAGATCAGTCTGTTTGCACTGAAGGGCCTGCTGCCCAGCGAGCCCGCCGTAGCCATGCAGAAGACGGAACCAGTTAAACTGTCACTTGGTGAGTACAAAAATACTTTCCAAATCAGTCAATTTTAAACAATTAAGACAGACCATGATGGTTAGTAAGGTTCAGGCCAGCTGTTTCCCTCTGATTGCAGTATTTATGCTAAACTAAGATAATTTTTTCCCAGCTTTAGTCCAGCACTTAGCACAGACAAAAGAGTTTGATATCAATCTCATCTACTTAAGATGATATAGTCCAATATAGGCCATGCACATTGTATTATAACCCTTCTATGGCTAACTCTGCAATCATACAACCTTCTTGAATTGTTTGATACTACTAAGTTGTAAACATGGCAATCTTTTCTTATCACAACTAGTCTTTAGTTTGACAACAAATACATCTCATCGAGGTCGAAGTCTACAGTGATCATTCTTTGAAAATGTTTTTTACCATTAATTAAACCTTTGTATTGTGCCTTTTGCTTTTCCAACCTAGAATGTTCGCTTGGGGTGGATGTTCAAGCTGATGTCGTCCTCCTGGTTGACGGTTCATACAGTATTGGTCTGGCCAACTTTGCTAAAGTAAGAGCTTTCCTGGAGGTGCTGGTGAACACCTTCGACATCGGAATAGACAAGGTCCAGATCAGCTTGGTCCAGTACAGCAGGGACCCCCACACCGAGTTCTACCTGAACACTCACCATGACTTGAACGCTGTGGTCAAGGCTGTGAGGACTTTCCCGTACCGAGGTGGCTCCACCAACACTGGCAGGGCCATGACCTATGTGAGGGACAAGATCTTTCAGTCCGGCAGGGGGGCACGTACTAACGTTCCCCGTGTTACCATCCTCATCACTGACGGGAAGTCGTCAGATGCCTTCCATGACCCGGCCAGCAAATTGAGGAATGCTGATGTGGAGGTTTTTGCAGTTGGTGTTAAGGATGCTGTACGATCTGAGCTTGAAGCCATTGCCAATGAGCCTGCAGCGACCCATGTGTACACCGTGGAGGACTTTGATGCTTTCCAGAGAATTTCCAAAGAACTCACACAGTCCATCTGCTTGAGGATCGAGCAAGAACTGCGCAAAATTCAGCAGAGACGTGAGTAACATAGCTTTAATTTTCTATGCAGATGATAGTGTGCTTTATTTGGCCCCTTGTGTGTTCAGGTCTACAGTTGTTTTAGGGTTGGGTACCATTTAGATTTGATTGATTGTAGTTCTTACCAAATTCTGGTTCTGATACTTCAGTCATATTGTTAGAGTTTGAGTTAATAAAGAAAAAGAAAAGAAACCAGATTTTGCTGAATGTAAGTAAAACAACTGTATTTTCAGCAGATTTAGGCTTCTATCGTCACTAGTCATAAATAACTATGTTTTGTGGTGTATGTTTCCATGGAGTAGCCTAATATTATCCACCTATTTTAACTCAGAGTGGACTCTGTCTTAAGCTTTAGATGTGGAGTTTATGAATCACTTTCTGATTTGATTGTGGTCATTATGTGGTTTGTTAATTTTGTTTTTATACTAAGCAGTAGCACCACTGCTCAGATCGCTGTGATGTTATGGTGTTGTTTCCGATTGTCATCAGTTTAGTCGGCTTCTGGTTTGAATGGTTTCATTCAGTTTAGTACGTACCTACACTTACGTTTACAAGGTTAATATACCTCAGGAAAAGTTTTGTATCTGATGGATTTCCTTCATTGCATGAAGTGTTAAGCGAACGAAGATTGTACGATTGATGGCTGTTTAGGGTTGGTAGTAGTTTGCTAAGTTTCCTGTTAATATGTAGTATGCTAGCTTTGTTGAATCTGTGAAATGAACAAACCATCTAGCATCAAAAAGTCAGTGTGCCTGTTTCAGGTTGTTATTAGTTATAATTATTTTTACTCTTTTAGTGTACGATTGTTAAAGCAATCACGCAAATCTCAAAGCTATTGCATTTTCTTCTTTTCTTTTCATGATATCATAAAATATTGAACTATTTAGTTTCAAAAGCACAGTGACATCCTGTTTATCTTGCTTGTCTTTATTCATTATGGATGATAACAGTTGTGTAATTGCTGCCAGTTCAAGCTACGATTTCCTCAGTATAATGTCACCCACTGTAGTTGGGTGAAACAGTTCTTTAATAATAAAAAAATATTACATTTTATTAATTGGTATACTGAACTATCAGCTGTGATGAATCATTTTCACCACAATGCTCAGCAAATTAATTTGACAGAGTTTCGATTTTTCATTTAGACACATGTTGTATAACTACCAGTAAATCACTGTAATGTGGATCATTTGTTGTGATCAAAATAGCAGTCAGATGTAACTCTACCGCTGTTCATAGAGGAGCTGACCACAGAGTAGTACCAACAGTCAGACATATGAATACAATTACTTTCATGTCACTTTTCCAAGCATGTCTTTTTCAGCTGAGCCCTCTTTTTGCTTCAATGTGTTAAACACATGTCCACCTTTTGATCTTTCAAGGGCAGTGAGAGTTCCTGCATGTGGAAATATTTGAACTAGGTCAAATAGTTGTAGCAGAGATTTCTTACCATTCGTTTAAACCTGGTTGGAGCACCAGGTGACTCATCACATCAGGACAATATTCACTATAAGGTGTGTTGTCCGTTTCAAAGCTGTAAACAAAATTTGACTTTTGAATGCATTCTTTGTACTGAAATAATCAGTTGCCCCTGACCATCTGGTAGTCAAGTTTAAAGGGAGTAAGAGTTGCTTGCAAATGCTGTTTTACTTTAAAACCAAATATTAATCACTGTGTGGTACTTTGCCAAAGAGAGCTTCCAAGTCTGCCAGCGCAGAATGTGACTCACACAAGCTTTGATGGCTGCTTATATAATTGTTATATAATAATGATTTTATGTGAACAAAGTGAAATGTACAGGAGCCTGAATGAGCAGCATGGTCACAGCTTCTACCCAACATAACAGCCCAATGAGCTCCCGCACTGGGCCATTTCACAGCAGCCGCCCTCCTTATGATGCGGATGAATGATTGAGCTGTCGGATGGGTGGTAGATACAGCTTGATTAACTGGCATTTAGGTCAGGCTCCCATTGATCCTTCATTTCTGTTGGGAAAGTCTTGTTTGTTTTTCTACAGTCCAAACTTTCTTTTAACCAAGATGTGAACTCAGCTCAGTTAGCATCATCTGTTAACTGGATTTTTCTGCTATCTACCTTTTAATATTTATCAGAAAATACCCTAGTGTGGTAATGAAGGTTGGAAGATTTTAGGAAAGTTAAATAGCTAAAAGTGGGCTTAACTGTATGTTGATATAACTCTTACCTGTCTGTTTAGCCCTGCTCCCTTTAGTTACTGCTGATACACCTGTTAAAGCTTCACGTCTCACACAAATTCGTAGTTGTTATTGAAACAATAGGTCTTTGATTTCAGGCAGAAGTAGACAAAACAATTATAATTGGCAGTTTTGTTGTCTAAAATGTTGCAACTACAAAATTGATCAGTTTTTAGCTAGCTAGCCAGCTAATTAGCTCAGTGAATTGGCAACAGATTACATATCTGTTAGAGATTAGTCTGTGGGAGGATATATTTGTTTTATTGTTTGTATATTTCAAATAATATGTTTAAATTAAAAGTGAAAAGTCTTTGAACGTGAGTACAATCCTATGAGTTTGGCTAATGTTTTGTTTTATTCTCAAATTACAAGTTTGGCTTAGGTTGCTTGAGTGTAAACTTCCCTAAATGTAATAAAGAGCAGAGCAGCATCCAAGACTGGCGAACATAACCTGTTAACTCCACATAATGACGAAGCTAATACTGTTTGGCTTTGGAGGTAATGCTAGGTTAAGACTGTAGGTAGTTAACATGGCTACCAACATTTCAAGCTAACGTTCAACACTACAAACACGCAGTTTAATCTGATCTTTACAATTCTGCTGTGGTGTTTTTGGTTTTGGAAACGTGATTAAAAAGATACCATGCTTATCGCTCCGGAGATATCAAATATTGAAAGATAAGTTTCTGACTTTGTTGTATTACTAAATCAGGGTTGTGTTGGGTCTGACCTCAACTGACTTATTGGGACTCCTAAGAGGACCATTTTCTGAGGACAGGGGATAAAATACTGTTTAATACTGGTATCTGTTTGACAGGAGCTAACATCACGTTATAATTGGTGCTAGTTGGTTTAAGTTGGTCTAGTTGGGGCTGTAAGTTCATGCTACTTTCAAGAACAAGAAAAAAGACAGACTTTTTGTGATGAAGCCTTGGATTTTTTCGTAAACTGAGGAAAAAGCTAAAACAAGGTGCTTCTGTATATTATCAACTAGCAGTAGTTGGCAGGTCCCATGTGTGGCTGTGACAGATTTTAAGAATAAAAATACTAACTGTAATATATTTCACATGGCAGGTTATTTGCTTTAGTTTGATTAAAATCAACGTTTAACTTTTTTCGCTTTCTGTTTTCTCCAGGACTGGTCCAACCTAAGGCCCTGACCTTTTCAGAGGTGAGCTCCCGAAGCTTCAGAGCCACGTGGGAGATAGACTCCACCAGTGTTGAGTCCTTCTTAGTTAAGTTCAAGCCTGCAGATGACAGCGATGCACATTTTGTGTCCATGTCTGTTCCTGGAGACACCCTTACTTCCGTCCTCCCCCACCTCAACCCGGTTACCCGCTACGAAGTCAACATTTACGCTCAATACGACAGCACAGACGCTTCAGACAGCTTGCCTGTGACCGGCTATGAGACCACGTTAGAAGGTAAATTCAGGACTCCACATTTACATGTTATTTTAAATGGGGCCTGATGGGACACACATGGGAGCAGTAAAGCCCTAACTCATTCATATTTGTTGCAGAACAAGGCCCAGTGCGCAACCTGAAAGTATCTGAAGAGACGACAGACAGCTTCCGGGTGACGTGGCAGCCAGCTCCAGGACCCGTCACTCGCTACCGCTTGACCTATGAACCTGTTGGGGATGAGAGATCGCGGCAGGAGACGACCACCGCTGGTTCCGAGACGACGATTGTACTGCCCAATCTTCAGCCTCAAACCACCTACCGCGTCAGCGTCACTCCTGAATACCAGTCCAGCTCTGGGGAGCCGCGCCAGATTGACGGCACCACCAAAGAAGGTGAATGTAGCTTTTAGGCAACAGAATTATGCTGTTTCAAATGGCATTTCTTAGCACTGGAAATGTCCCTGCTTCTTTCCAATGATAGTAAATCTATCTCTAATGAACACTGATGACGATTTCATTACTTCACATGGTAGCGGATTTGCCAAACAGGACTTATGAGCAGTGCATGCCAATTTTTTGTAACAAACAGCGTAAAGTATTTAAACCAGTATCATTACTAATTGCAGTAACCCCCACTTACTTTGGCATTTTGTGGGTTGGCTTGTTTGCAGTTTTATCAGGAGTTGGATGGAAGGTTGATATCTGTTTCGTCTCATTTTACATTTGGCGGACAGACAGTGTCCAAGAGTTGTTAGCTTGGTATGGGGGCTGGAAGTGGGAGGAGGTGGATATATGCTTCTTCATTGCACCTCCTTGTGACTCCTAACTTGTTTTTCTTAGCTGCTGGCTTCTCACTCATAAGATAGATTCAAGAATCACCAGATTTTGTCGAAAGCTAGCTGTTGTTGGTGAGGGAAATATCTACATGCTGTAGGTCAGCTGCTTGTTAAACCACAATAGATGTGTCTGGAAGATTAGAGGCCTTGGAGTTATGAGAAGGTGCCTTCAATGGAGCTGAGAAACAAAAGAAATTTGACTTATTGCATCTACTGTTTGAGAATTTTGCAAAGAATAAATTCACGTAATTTCTTTATGTCATAAAAAGTGTTTCAGTACACTTGAAGCATGTTCTAAGATGTAAAACTTTCCAAGAGATCAAATGCTTTGCAGATTGTGATCAACAGATGCTTTTATGACTAAAACTACAGGAGTGTTTGAAGCTCCAAAAGGTGGAGAGTCTTTGGTCCAAGACTGATTTTGGAATCAAGTTCTGAAGTCCAGAAATCTGAGTAGCTGCTTAAGTAATCATTGAGTCACTGGTTCTGTTCCACAGCAGGTGCCTGAGGATGTCTTATGATCATTTTGTTTGTGCCATGGGATAGTAAAAACCATAAAAGAACTTATTACACCTTTAAATCACAAAGATTTGGCAACAATCTTGGTCCAAGCTGTCTTTCTGTCTTTCTGCGTCATTAAAGGCCACAATGGAAATAAGTTCAAACTTTATTTTGACATTTTCAGTGACTCTATTTGTCCACTGTGACGGGTTTTTTTCTAAAGCTTTTGTCTGACTTTTGGCATTTACTTTTATTTCCAAAAAAAAAAAAATTCCTGGGAGTGTCAGGAGTCTACACATTTTTGACCCCAGTGGAAAGTGAACTCTTAACCCTGCAGTGTTAGTACAACCTGCCACCCATCGAGCCCTTCGTCAGATCTGTCCTTCCTCACAGGGAAAGGAATGAAAAACAGACAGAAGCTGGGAAATAGAAGCGGGTCGAGATGTACTCAAAGGTGATAAACAATGAAGAAAGTAAAGTAGGAGAGATTTTTCCCCCCACGAGTTGTTAACTTCAACACTCTTGAGAGAGAGAGGGACATTCCCAGACTTTTGTAATATTCGATTAATTCTTGAAGGGAGATTATCTCATGGAGAAACTTCCAGCAGGGATTACGTATCATCCGGAAACACTTATAATTATCAACCTTGAGTCTGAAAGCTAGAAACACAGCTGGAAACAAACAAATGATCTTCCTCTTTACCATGGCAACAGCAATTCATACCACTTCTGAGTTTACTGTTCACCTCCTGGTCCGTCCAGCTCCTTTAGATGCTGCAGCTGCTTGTCGTCTGAGGTGAATTTCTTTTTCTTTCAGTTTATAAAAAGAGACAGGATTAATCCCAGCCTGCACCTCTTTGACATGAAACACACAGCTGCCCCTCAGATGGATTTATGTTTTTCTCCCCCCCCCCCTCCCGCCTTTTGTATGGCTAACAATATTGTTCCCATTACAATGTTTACTGTGCCATGACTTTATCTCAAAACTATGAATCAATGCAGAGCCCTGAGGTTTTGCATGATTTGCCCTTTTGGTTGCAGTCTTTTCCACTGAGTCCTGTGTTGGGACAAAAGCTCATAATACATAGTTACAGCAGCCACTTGGAAACATTTCAGGGCTGCTTTTTTCATTTGTTCTGACTATTATTCAGATTAAAGAAATAAGGGCATTTGACCCAAATCCCTGACATTTTCATCAGTCAGGCAAGAAAAGAAAAGTATGAATACAGCAGTAGGCGTTAACTCCAGGGAGTTAAACAGGGCACATGAGTCATCCCTTTATTTTAACAATTATTTTTTCAAAGGGGAATTGTGTGAACAGGCTCTACTTCACATTCAAAGTCTCCCACTATTATTCACATCCTGGTAGCTGCCCAAAATAAATAGTTTTATACTGTCAGCCACTGGGCAGCTTCAACTGGGAGTTCATTGTCTTGGTCAAGGATACCTCAACAACTGTTTCTCATCCAGGGTTTTTTCATCCAGTCAAGGACGTGATGAATAATTATTAGGCCACGAGCCTTGCTTAACCATTGTTTTTTCAACCGTCTGTCGGTACTTATTGGTGCATGAAAGTATAACAGGTGGTCCGTGGGTGAATTGTGGACAAATCTTCAACAAATGTTATGACTCCAATTCATTTATGTAAGAAAAAATACCAAAATAGTTGCTTCTCACTTAGAAGATTTGTTGCTTTTCATTGTTTTAAATAGATTTTCGGACATATACAAGTTATTTGATAGCATCATCTTACCTACTCTGAATGTGAGATGTGCATTTTTTGCCATGTATTTACATTTTACAGACAATCTGAAAGTCAAAAATGGCTATAATCAGTCAATTATGGTTTCTTCTATTTCATAGTATTTAATAATTAGAAGCAGCCATAATAATTAGGAGGAGTAAAAACCACTGTCTCCACTTATATAATCATTTATATACAGCCTTTCATTTTCTTGATTTCTGAATTTCTCAAGCAAACAAGCAAGAAACCAAAAACCTTTAAAAAGTCATCATCATCAGATTCTTGCTCTATGGCTGGCTTCGTTTTCTGACCTTATTTTTCCCGCCTTTTTTCAGTCAAGGGTTCCCCTACTGACCTGAAGGTTTACGACGAGACCGTGTCCTCCATGAAGATCTCCTGGGATCCGGCACCGGGTAATGTCCTCCAGTATCGTGTGGCGTACAAACCCTCCGCCGGCGGCCCCAAAAAGGAAGTGTCGGTGAAGGGTGACAACACGGCGACCGCCCTAAAGAACCTGCAGCCGGGCACCGATTACGACATCTCAGTCAGCGCACGATACGTATCCGGCCTGGGCGACCCTCTGCAGGGACAAGGAGCCACGCTAGAAGGTATGTCTGCCATTTTTTGTTAAAAGTAATGGACTTTTGCTCACCAGTTGGCAGAAAAAACATGAAAACAAGCACAGATACACAGCCACCACCTATCTGCTGGGTAAATGCTAATAAACAATGTCGTATTTACACATATAGCAGACACAGAGGAACATTAGCATTTATTTGGAGATACGTTTCTGTCCACCTGGTGCTTGGAAGTCTAATTTTCACTCTCTTTTACCTCTGTTTTGGTCTCCACAAACTCTTCAGAGAAATATTTGGCTCTGTAGCTGCTAGATGTTTCTTCATTAACTCCTCGTTAACTGTGTCTGCCAGCTTTTCGGTGCTTGGCAGGTACTGTAGTATACATCTGGTTTATCAGAGCTTTACTGAAAACAGCTTCCTGATGCTGCTGCTGGAAATGAGGTTGATGGGAGCACTGAGGCCGAGCCATATATTAAATGTGACGTAAAGACAAAACAATGCGCTAAAAGAGGCTAAAAAAGGCCATGTACAGTTCCTAAGTTGGGGCGCTAATTCTTTGTGATTTTGGCAATTTGACTTTATTGTGAGTCATTTCCTTCGACGTTAATACAAAAAACATTTTGATTTCACAGCACATCGATGATTATCTTTGGTTGCGAAACAAATTAAATTAAGATACAGCTCCATTTAAATTGTGTTTAAGTATCCAGTGTCTTAACACATTAAGACTTGGCAACACTTTCACTGACTTGATGGTGTATTTAAGGGCTTTTAGTTACGCGCTGTCGACTAAAGATACAGTAAATAAAACCACATATCAGGTCATCTCCACATCTGTCTTCACAGCTAAATCTAGAGAAGTAGAATAAACAGTAGATCCATTTAAAAGCTCGACATTACTTCAATGTCAGTTTTGACACGTAGCTGTTACACGCTCATCCATCAAGCTTAAGCAATTGTTCTTTTTAAAAAAAATGATGACTGTAGGGTTCAAAAAACCCGCACCGCTAATGTTTGAGGTGCTGTGATCAAACCCTGGAGGACGACCAAATCACCCAAAGAGCTTTTTAAACAAACATTTAATACGAGTCCAAAACGCTACAAGTGATCCTTCTTTCAATACTTCAAGAGTCGGGCTTATTGTTGCTGGAGAGGATTAATAAACACTGAGAGCAAGAGTGGAGAGATGTTGGTCAGGAGGAAGAAGAGGAAGCCACACAGTTTTCATATTGGTTTACTGGTTGGTGTTTTAGAGATTTTAAAGGAACATTTTTGCAACCTCAGTCTTATATTCATACCCATAAGTTGTGATAGCGGTTTACCTACCAAGTTAATTGCTGAGATCAACTTAGAGTTAATCTAAGTTGCAGATTTACAACAATAGAGTTTTATCTTTCATCTTGGCCTTAACATGCTTAGCGGAAATGGGCCTCTGGGGATGTAGCAAAGGCGCTACAATCTTCATCGGGTCAGGAACATACTGTAGTCATCATGTTCATACCGGTTGTAAATAACCCCCCCCCCCCAGTTTAACTGTATTGTTTGAAGAGTGAAGATGAAAGTGAGTGCACCCGAAAAGTTGGTTATAATCACTCATTGCATTGAAAAAACTGCAGCATATGGTAGATGATGGTAGAGGGCTGCGACTATTATTGATTCATAATTTGTTAGCTTTTAATGCTAAAATGATTAGCTTTGATTTTAGAAGATTTCTTACTATTTTAACTGGCAATTAAAATAAAAAGTTATAATATTTGATCATAGTAGTTTGCAGAGTGTGATTTAGAGGGAGAAAGAGAGAAGATGACTTAAAAGTGGATGCATTGCTAATATTGTACTTCTATGAGTCAGACTTTTGTAAGTTTTGCTCAGTTGAATTGAGTAAATCTAGCATATTTCCTCCCATAATAGTGTAATTTGATGCATCTAGAAACAGATCATTATTATAGGAAATGTTTTAGGAAAGTGTTATGAGGTATGAGTTATGAACGAGCTGTCAGATGTTATCTAATTTGATTGACTGCAAGAAAATGCTACAAAAACAGTGTGAAGGCCAGCTGACATGCGGAGGGTTCTGTTATTTAGTGTCTGCATGAAAAGACGTGTTCACACATTTGTTGGCATGTGTGTTTTTTGCACCTTAAATTTTGCGTGCAGATGGTCAGCGGACAGGTGCACGGGGGAATTTAACATGAAGAAAATGAGTAATAGCAGAGCATCCATGTGGCCTTTTAGTTAAGATACATACAAGACAAGAGCATCTGTTATGTGTCTGTTTGTATCTAAGCTGTCACTGTGCAAAAAACTGCAAAATGACACTAAAATAACAGAGCTGTAAAAGAAGCAAGTGTGCTTTTGAACACATTGCATCATGGTGGATCTTTGGGGGATGTATCTGTGCAGTGTTAGCTCTCCAGTGTGTGTCAGACGGAGGAGTTGCATCTCAGTATTTTACAGTCACAGTCACAGTGAGAGTGGACCCAGCAGCCTGCCACACAGGCTGAGAGGTAAAGATGAGAAACAGCAAGACCGGACAGGAATGTAACCCAGCTGAGAGCGAGGCTGGAAGGTTAAGAGCAGGGGAAGACTGACTCATACTGTCTTTCTCTCTCTCTCTCTCACCTTCTGTCTCCTTCTTTCCAATATTTTTCTTTCTTTCTTTTACTTGCTGTCTCTCTCTCTCTCTGTCTTTCCATTTTCCATTCTCACTTTGTCTTGTTATCTTTCTGTCTCTCTTTTGTTGTGCTTCTCTTTCTTTCTTTCTTTCTTTCTTTCTTTCTTTTCCACCTTGTGAGGGCTTGCCTGGAATTTAATAGTGTTGTCCGCGGTTTCTGCAAAAGCCTCCAGATGCTTTGTGGTCGCAGGGAAGTGCAATCGATACAAACCTCCTCTCCTCTATGTTTCTTTTTTTCCACCCCGCCGCTGTTTCAGGTTGTCGTGTTGGGCCCGTACAGGCACAGCACAGTGCATCTGTTCCGCCATGTTGAATTCACAGTCTGGTTCAGTGTGAGAACGCTTGAAGTTGTGTTCGTAAAGCCTGCAGACATTCCCGGTGTTGGCTCACATCAGACGCAGCTGGCAGGAGGTTCTTTATTATACCTTTTGTTTCCTTCTCATGCAGGGTTTAAAACCTGCTCCCATCTACAGTGGAAAAAACTCTGCTGCACTGATACTGTACCCACATTAAAACCCAGTGAGCTCACTCTTTCTTATTGTAAAAACTCTTATTGTACAGTAAGAGCTCACGTTAAGCTTCATCGGGGCCTCGTTCGTGCGCAAAAGATCTCCGTTTACGACCAATTGGAGGCTAAAATGGAAAACTCTTCCTCATGCCAAAATCAGCAGGTTACAATGCTTTATGTGACATATCAAAGCTCATTTAGTAGATCATTGCATAAACTACTGCATAAATTCAAAGGAGAGACTTTGTTTTTCATTCTTTCCTAATTTTTATAATTTTTCTTTTTTCTCAAGACATGTCACAGTTGATCTCCGGATAAAGCCGAATGACGTTTGTATAAATTTGGTCCATTCCGCTCGGTTACGTTGGTGTAAATCTGTCCACCGCTGATGTATAAAGTAACTGCAGCTGCTTTTGGCCTTTTTTCACCAAGTCCTTCACTTTTAACACTCATTTGGAAAGAATCCCAAAAAAAAAAAAAAAAGCTGACATTAACCAGGGCTTCCTGATTGTAGGAGTAAGATAAGCGTGGGTGCAGCTGCGGGATGGAAAACCTTTCTATAAAGTGTCAAGAAAAGAGGAGATTTTAGAAAGTGCATAAGAAAAGCTTAATGTCAGATTGATGATTGTGCATCTTTGAAATTATACAACTGATTTTTAAGTGGGTTCTGCAGGGCTATTATGTTATCCTTGATACTAAAAATGACTGTCATGATTCAAACGTCCACCAAACACCAATTTTAAGCCATATAACAATTTAAAAATACACAACTTTCAATCTGAAATCAGGCATATTTGACTCAGCCTTAAAAAAATGGATTTTCCTATCCGGCCAAAGTATGATTCGCTTTGAACCACCAATTCTTCCCTCGCAATTTCACCTGGATTAGCTTTCCAGGTTGGTTTCAAGGGCAGCAGTGAGGTGAAGGTTGTAATTAATCAGAGGTTTATTATCCGGTTTATTGAAGAACTTATGACGAGTTCTCATATAACTTTCCAGCTTGATCAGAAAGCCACAGAGTTTGGCTACCGTCGGGCTTTTCTCACTATTTTCTGTGGTGATTCTGGCTGATAACGCACTGTTTCTCGGTTTAGCTCCCAGCTTAATGTCGTTATGATTGAACATATATTTTTGGCTTAAAAGAAAAACGTTGGGGAAAAAATTTGGATGGAAAAATAACACGAGTGCTGTTGGGTTTCATAGTGATTGGCTGTGAACAAATATTTCCCCTACAAAGGCTGCCATTGGTTAATAAAGGTTTGGGATAAACGAATTTTGATGTTTCTTCCATATTTTCTCTCATAATGGAAGATATTTTAACTGATATATTAAATTGACTGTGAAATCGAATTAACAGATGTATCGCGGTGTGCAGGGACACTTTTATACAAAGTGCAAACAAGTGCAATGAATTTTGAATTTTTCTATACCCAACTATAATATGAATAATTATAATACCATTCATACACAAAATGCAGCTCAAAGAAGAGAAGAGACAATTTAAACTGTTTAAATATTAAAATACCTTCAAAAAAGAGTTAGTATCATTTATAGTTGTCAATAGAGATTCTAATCCTGCTCAATAATTCTGGACTTCATCAAATTTTTAGGTTGTATTCAGACTGAATGCAAAGTAAATTTAGGAACCGATGATATATCATATAAACGACTACGATGGTGAATGATGGAAACTCATCGGGTCCATATTTCACCATTAAAAAGTGTGTTTTCAAAGGTAAAAGTAATTGAAAAACACGTTTCTTAATGAGTTTACGGATATAGTTTTTTTTTAATCATATCAAGCTGTATACTTAAAGGCCTCAATATGCTTCTAACGAGATACGTCGTCCTGTGTCGAACAATAAATGACCACACACACACCACACAAAAGCAAAAGGTTCCACCTCCAAACACCAAAAAATCAAACGTCTTTAATGTGTATTTGTAGTCTTGACGACATGATTCTGACAAAATAAGGATATCGGCTCAGATTTTTGTACAGCGTCCCTGAAGGCGGTCATGTCGGTTGTGTGAGAAATGAAGAAAAAAAACTGAAAAAGGAAAAGTCTGACAGCTTTGTGCATTTGGCCAATCACCGCAAAAGAATTTCAGCAAAGAAAACCAACAAAAAAACATGACCTCACTTCAAGTTACGTCTGGGCCACCCACACGAAAAAAGTGCAGTCACTCGCTGCTCTGCAAGGTGCTTTTTTAAATGGCTGATGGTAGATGGAACATGTCAAGTAGCCAAGTTTACACAAAGTAATGCGCCAAGAGACTTTCCACTGTGACTGTAAGGCTTCAGTAGCTCAGAGTCCCAAATTGAATCCATCCAAACTTCACACTAATAAGTCCGAGCAGGTTCACACTGCAAAAGTGATGAAATTAAGTATACTGTAAATACAATAGTTGTACAAACTAAGTAACACTTGATTTTTTTTGAGTGTGTTATTGATACACTAAAGAGAAAAAGGAGGAGCTACTCACTGCTTCATGAAATAGAAAAAAATAGTAGATGATGGTGGTTAAAGAGCTCCAGGAAAATGTGTCAGATTTAAGTGGCGACTGATTGATTGCCTTTACACACCACATGTACTGCGTAATATCCTTCTAATGGAAAACAATGTAGTATGTTGCTTTAATGTATTATAACTGCAAAAACAGTCTACTATGAGGATTAGTATGTGGTCAATAAGATAAGATAAAGACGTGAAGCTGCTCTTCAAGCCGTATCTGGTTCTTTTGGATCGAGCCACTGAGATTAAACCCCGTCTTAAGATTTCTGTTTCTAGATAAATGTTTTTAACTGCAATTCGACTGTTGGGTTTGTCACTTAACAACGTCAAATCTTAACCACAGTTTTATTATTTATTATGTAAAAAAAGGAGATAGTATGTAAAAAAACAACCAGATACTTTCCAAAATTTATTGAAAACAGTCTCACCACAATCCGTTTAGTTTTGGCTTTTGATAGTTTTACAAAGTCGTGTATTATTATTATTATTGTTATTATCATTATTATTATTATTATTCCATTTTTCTGAGGGGCTTTAAGGATTTCTTTTGTTTTGGTTTTGAGAAAATTTTGAAATCCAAAAGAAAAAAAGCCACAAAAAAACCACAACAAATAATTTATCAGATCTAACCATACTGGATGTTGTCTTTGCTTCATTTTGTTCTCAAAACTTTAGTGGTAAGAAACATTGGATGGAAGCAGAAAAGGCAAGAAAACAACATATCCAACAACAATAAACAAGTGAAAAATGTTTAAAAATGACAAAATTAAAACTGTAGACAATATTCTTCCCGCCAAATAAGACTTTGAAGATCAATTTTTAAAAAATGCTGTTACATAAATACAGTCATCTACGTATGTACTGTATGTGTAGTTTCAATTTCCGAACATAGACAGATTAAGATAGATGATATATAGATGGATAGAGGAATAGATGGACGAGGGAGATATGCAGAGCAGTGGAAATATCTTCAAACATGCATTAAATTTCCTGCGGCTGAGTGCAGATTTACTCGGTGATGGACTGTGGAAAAATAGGTCTCGGAGTGCGTTTCATGCTGCGTCTGCAGAGCAGCAGATATTCCACACTCCGTCTGTCTGTGGCTGATATTTTCAAAAAAAGCCTCCAGACTCGGCTTCCAGCTTTTGAGAGACAGCGCTGCTTGAGGCAGATAAAAAATGGCAGCAGCCGTGCAAAGCTCCCAGCTCCCTGCTAATGGCGGCGGCTCCAGTGGCGTCTGTGAGTGACGGCGAGCCAGCAGCACATGTGCAGCAACACTCAAAGATAAACCGATAGATGCATGCATTAATGAAGATCATAAGATATCCAAAATTGAAATAGTGTGGCTTTGATGTTATCTTTATCTGAAACACTTTAAATCAGATGCAGCTTGTCCATTTAAAAGCTTAACATCAGCATCTCAGTCATGATATGCTTGTCTGCCTCACTAATCTCTCTTCCATAACAAACTGCTCATCCTTCAGTCTCGCCACATGTTTTGCACTTTTAAAAAGATGATCAAAACGATGTTTCGGTTTATCAGAAAGAAAAACGGCCTGCACTCAATGACATCCAGACTTATTTCGTTCCAGTTATTTTGTGTTTTTATAGTTGCTCGTTCTGTGCAGAGACACACGCGCACATTTTGGCCCCCCGATCCTCGTCAGCGTGCACATAGAAATTGTGTAAATGAATGGAGTATCTTGAATTTTGTTGTTTTGAATGCAGTCCAGAATCCTGATGTTTTTTCCAGCTATAAACAGCGGGAGAGAGGTTTTTTCTTTTTTTTTCTTTTTTGTCCCTTTTCTCTGAGGATCTGTATCAATTTGCAAAAGCTGGAATACGATTCATTTCATGGTCACTCTCTTGATTATATATCTGGATCTGATATTTTGTGATAATTATCACTCTGTGGAAAAACTCTGCTCCTTAGTCTTTCCAGCGCCTCCTCTTTACATACTGTCGCCTACTCTAAACTGAAGGCTTATAATTTGATATCAGTCCTCCGCCTCCCTCTCCTCCTCCTCCATCAGTCACAGATATTTCCAGCAGTCTGCAGTCTATAGGAAAGTGACCATATGTCTGCTTGCAGCAGCGTTAGTCGCGGTGGTGGGAGTAAGATTTGGTTTCAGTTGGTTAAACAAATCTAAACCTTGGGATTTTGGCTTCTGTGCGCCTCAGCAGCAGTCAGAGTTGAGTTGAGGTCAGGCAACAAGAAAAACGTCTGAAAACACTTCAACAGTGTCAACAGTGAGTTTGTGTGTGTTTATATGATTTTGATTTATCATCTGTTTAAGAACTAGTTTCAGAGTGAGCGCATCATTGCAAGGTGATGTCAATAAGTCAGCTTACTGGTTAGAAGTTGACTTAGCATTTGGTTTAGGTTGGAGTCTGAGTAAGGGTTAAATTAGGGGATAAAACTCACAGTATGTTTGGAACCTGTCCTATTTTCCTAGAGTTGCTTTGTGCAAACTAAATTATCTTGTTTAAACAAGGCTTGTTTTAAACAAGTCACAGTGGAGCAGTAATATCATTCCCTCTTCTTTCTTTTTTTTTAACCTGCTTTTACCACTGCAAAGAGAAGGGGTATTTTCTTTTAACAATGGTTGCCCAGCTAGCAACCCAGCCCACAATGTTCATTACACACCAAATAATACCAAAATGTTTGGTGGAAAAACCAACATGTTGGTAATTATTCTTAAAGTCTTACCAGTGGAGCCATTGGAGGAAAAAATAAGTTTCTCCTGAAGGTCTTAAAGGCCATAAAGGGGTCATAAAAATCAAAAGAGTTCATCTTGGAAGGATTTATTTGTTTATAAAGTTGACATTTTATCCTGAGGCTCGTGAAATAGAAGTTATGTAGAGTCCAAAATCAAAAGGGTTCATGAATGTGTTTGTTTAAGTTTCTGTTATCAATGTTGTTTTCTTGTGTCCAATTAGACATGTTTGCCTAATTTTGGCATTGGAGAAAATTGGAGGCACCAGAAATGTTTTTAAGCAAGTTTTAGGGACCATGAACACCAATGCAAATCTCATGTTAACATTGTTAGTAGTTGAATATTTTCCTCTGGACTGAAGTGTTCAAACACTAGTGAGGCAAAACCACCAACTGAAATTAGTCAAATTAAAGCTTTAGAAATGAAATAGTCCTTCCAGAGTAACACTGGATACCAGATTTGGAGGATAACTCAGGTTTATGACTACTACTAAGAGTTTCTTTTCATAATTATGACGAATTATCTGTAATAATAACGTTTAACTCACAAATTTAATGAATGGGATCCAAGAGCTCTGCAACATGGGACAAGCCAACATTCATCACAGTGACAAAAATAAGACTAAAACCAGAATAATAAACAGCAAATTTCCTTTAAGTTAGAAAACCATTTGTATCATTAGAGTTCATAAAACCTTCAAGAAAGAAAAAGTGATGTTAGGTTACCAAGCAACTGAACTGAAATCAAGCTACTTAAAACCTAAATGAGTTGAAATTTACAGTGAACAGTTAATCAGGAAGGTTGGACTGTAATTATAAGTTGATGAAGTAAAGCTGTCTGGTGAACTACAACAAGATAAATTTCTTCCTCCTGGTGTTATCCTGTTGGCTCAGTTGGACACTTTTGGTTCATCCGGTTCCTGACATGGTTTATGTCTTTCCCACTCACATGTCTCCTGTCTCTGTCTGCTCTGTACACGCTAATGAGGCAAGAAATGTCCTCAGAAATATGTTTTAAAAACCCCCTTTCAGTCTGGACAGCTCCTAACATGTGTTTCTCCAGTCCTCTCTGCCCTTTATAGCTGTGGCGAGCCGCTCGGTTCTGCTGTCCACTTGATGACCTTTTAATGGTTTCCATTTAAAAGAAATAATCTATTCTGCCAGCACATCCAAATGGCTCCTTTGTTTTAAAGGGAAGATGGATTTATTAAAAAACTGACAAATACTGGCAAGAAGATGTGAGGAACCCAGACTGTATGACTTTATACAATATTGAAATTGTTCACAGTTGAGTTTCAAAAACGTCTGTAGTGAGATGAAAGGAAATTTGGGGATCTGGGGGTGCAATATGTGCGCAAAATCTTAAGAATCTGTTGATCCAGAACCTAAGTGCACAGAAAAAACCCATTTCATTTGTAATAGAAACACAAATTTTTCAAGGGGACAATGCTTCACAAACCATGCTACTTGAACTTTCTTATATATAGCACCAATTCAAACTTTTGCCTGGTACTATACATGTTTTTCATATTGTACTTTTTACATAAACTACAATAATCCCTACCTTTGTTTGTTGTTTTCAGAGGTTGGCCCTCCTAAAAATCTGGTCACCAGCGATGTGACCGACTCCAGCTTTGCAGTGTCCTGGACGGCGGCTCCCGGGAACGTGAAGATGTACCGCGTTCGATGGAAGTCGCTGTTTTCCGAAGAGACTGGAAGTAAAATGGTGCCAGGAGGTGAAACCAACACTGTGCTGGACAGTCTGAGCCCGGAGACCCTCTACCAGGTCTCTGTGGTCGCAGCCTACGGACACAAAGACAGCGACCCACTCACGGGACAGGAAACCACTGATGGTAAGAATGAGGAACCAAGCAGATATAGACATTAGTGAATGTGCTCTGGAGCCTAAAATAATTGGTTTTGCCTTTGGTTAAGTTCAATGCCACCAGATTACCTAATTAGTGATAAGACTTCAAGAAATATATAAATCGAAGACAATTTATCTTGTTAAAAAGCAAAGATTATTAAGAAACATTGAACAATTAGCTGTACGTAGGCCACAGTTGGGAATACCTGATAGCGTATATAATAAGCAGTACATATAATTGTCACACTATGTAAAGAAGGACCTGAATTATAATGTAAAAATACATATAATGGCAATATTTTATTTCATCTATACATCACAGTGGCACATACGAACTTAAATCCCAAAGTGAACGTCAAATAGATTTTTCCCAAAGACCATTTTCTGTCATTTTAAGCAGTTCTTATCAAGCTGATGTATATTCAAGTAGTCGTTTCTTTGATAAGTTTGATTTTAATGAATTATTTGACGACGTCCCGCATCCACATAGAGTCTATGGTTAAGGGTTAGTCCAGTTGTTTAAAAGTCATCGGTCAAGCCATGAACCCATTTTTTTTCGACCCTCAGAGGGAAGTTTCTAAAAAGCTTTTAGTGTATTCTCAGTGTCAAACATTTGGCAGCAAACACTTTGTTTTGATTACGAGGCAGCGCGCCATATGAATGTAAGTCAAAGTCGATTCGATACTTCCTTATTTCAAACAGACATTCGGCCCTTGCATAATCACACTGTTGGCTTACTCCAAAAGGTTTCTCCTTTCTAGTCGGTGGAAAAAGTCCAAATCTAATTAAGATTTTCAATTTTGATTCTTTTCAAACTATAATTTGTAGTGAGAGTGGTGACAGTTTTGCTTTATTATTCACGTAGAAGTAATCCTACTCAAGTCCGAGGAGAATATTGGTACAACGAGCGTGTCCTCTGAATGAAGCACCGTGAACAGCGTACTGACATATTGCATCAGTGGCAAGACACACTGTAAAAATCTCAACACATTCCTCACTCCATATGCACACATGGGAAATCTCAGTGTAGAAGAAGGTAGATTGTTTCGAGCACCTTGGTGTCCACATCGCCGAGGGCAACAAAAAGCAGCTTCAGACGTTAGATGAAATTCAGGGAATGAGAGAAAGATAATTACCTGGTGAAACAGCACTAAATAGGACCTCAAGGCTCTGCAAAAGGGTGTTTCATTCAGCTGAACATACAGTATGCGGTGCTCTACAGGATATTTACCTCAGGTGCTCCAAGATTTAAGGGTAGGAGAATCATTAAAAATCCCAACGAACCGGATAACGACCTTTTTCTCCCAGCTGCGGTCGGGATAAAGGTACCCAATACCAAGACCAGCACTGACAGGCTCAGGAAGATGTTTTACCCTCAGGCCACCATGATCTTAAATGAACTCACTGCCCCCCACCACCCCACCCAAATCATACACACATATATCTATTCCTACTCAATTTAAACTCTTTTTAAGTCACAGATGGGAGGAGTTGGCAGGATTACATTTCACTGTAATTATATCTTATATTGTTACATGTGAAACACTTTTGATTGACTGTTTAATTGATCAGGCAGGCCACCCAAAAACACGACGACATGCAACCAAACGAACATGTCCTAGTACATATTGTTCCTCGATGCACACGTCCAAGCAGAATTACGTTCACAGATTCGCTTGAATCAATCAACACATTGAGAAGTTGGATGCCATGTTTCTTTCCGCCAGTAAAAAACCTCTCGAGTGAAATCAAGAAACTTTCCTTGGGATCATTAAATATACACATTATTCCCTTCCCTTGTTTTTTTTGTTTTTTTTATACCCAATTGCAGAATCATTGGAATAAGCTCATTGCATTTTATAAGGCTCCAGTTCTTTCGAGGGAAAAGGAAAATGTGGTTAGCATTTCCTCCCAATTAATCACTTCTGGGTTGATTCCTAATTCATAACCAATTAGTTCTGGCATGAAGCTGATGCCTACAGTTATGAATCCATAATCATTACTGAAGGAACATGAAGGGAAACCACACGAGGCCTGAAAGTAACAAGGGATAAGTTGGTTTTAGGGCTTATATTGAAAATAATTAAATGATTATGGCTGTTTAGTCTGAAGAAGGAGACTGAACTGCACACACACAACATATAAACTGACTGTTCTGTATGTTAAAAAGTGACAAATACACAAGTGAAGGTTAAAGACTTGATGGTAGAAAGAATGATGTCTAAAATTAGGTGGATTGAACACAAGGAGACTGAGTGTTGATAATCTATGGACACATTTCTTTAACCAGTAGGTCTATAAAGACACATCTTTATATCTTAACAGCCAAACACAGGTTTTGTGTTTTTTCTATTTCCCAGCTTAAATACTTTTTCATACTCAATCTCAAACAAATTGATATATTATGATCAGCTAGTCAGTGGCATCCACTTCTAATATGATGAATATGTTTTAGTTTGTTTGATTTGATATTTATTGTAGAATTGTTTGATACTTTATGGGAACCCTGTTGAAAGCCTTTGATCCTGAACTGAGACATTTTGAAGCCTAAATATATGAAAAAGCAAGAGAATGTTTTCCATTTAAGTCTGTTAAACTTTTTTCCTGCACTGAGAAGAATACATTTGGCTGTATCTGACTATAGTAATGTTGAAATTAAAGACAGTGATTCATTTTTACAGACCAAAGCAGTTACTAAGCTCTCTGAATAAAGCAATTCTGCAAAAAAAAAAGCTCCAACTTGGCAACGTGCAAGAGGCAGTCAGGCCAGGTTAGTCTAATTTACCTTGTAGAAAAAATGGAGGCTAGATTTAAAATTACAGCCCATTTATTGGTTGTAAATAACACCTTTTGTGGAACCTTTCCCTACCATTTTTACCGTATTTGTGCACACTGCCTCCAAATAAACTGGTAGCTAATTGAGCATTGAGCCTGGTTTACAGCCTGTCTGAACAGCTGACTGCTCATGTTTGTTGCCACATTGGACCAACCTTTGGTAATGTCACCACGTTCAGAAACCTCAGCAATCCGTAACCAATAGAACCAATGGAAAGAGCTTTGTAAATGAAACCAAAGCAATATAAACAGTTCTTCTCGAAAGATATTAAGCTTTAACAAGAGCATCATTTTAAATTCTTGTTGTTCACTTTTACAAAGACACTCTGGATCCTGTTTTAAAAATCTATTCTTTGTTTTCAGCCTCTGCTGACGGTAAAAGGCTGACCGTGTCAGACGAGACCGAGCGCACCATGAAAGTTGCGTGGACGCCGGCGCCAGGCAAGGTGGTCAACTACCGTCTGAAGTATGCTCCCGTTACTGGAGGCAAAGACGTGGTCCTCAAGATCCCAGGAGGCGTCACCTCAACCGTCATGAAGCGCCTGCAGCCTATGACCACTTACAACATCACCGTTCACCCCATCTACAAGCGCGGGGAAGGAAAAGCAAGGCAAGGAGTAGGAACGACACGTACGTTGGTCCATAATTCAACCCTATGAGAAACAGTACACTGCAGAAACATGTCCATCTTAACCAAGACGTTTAAACCTCAGTCCAGTCTTAAAACGTTATTGTTGGTGGATTGAGATTTTAAAAAATCTGCTGCCAGGGTGATTTCAGCTTATTATGGATCCCATTAGAGTTAAAGGCACTTTTGGGATTAGCCAAATTGGTTTTTGGCTTTTTGCAATGTCACTAAATACTGTACAAACAAACTTGAACTCAAAAACCTGAAAACTGAGATGAGCCTATTTTTTTATCATTCCCATTGCTCACCCTTTATTCAGTATCGTGCAAATCCTTCAATTTAGACTTAATTGTTAGTATGAAATTGTCCTTAAATCTCCATGCTAAATCAGCATTTACAAAGTATTTTCAAATGAGCTGATATTTGACTGCATGGACATCCAGAGCTTGGCCAGTCTCACTTCTTCGTGTACTTCCAAACTGTTCATAGAAAGAGAGAAAAGACATCTATGACTTTGGGTAAAGTTGTTAAATATTCTCCTAAACCCAAACGATCCCCATAAGGTCAGGACGGAGATGAGTTCACTTCTATCTCAGCTGGATGTTTTCACATTTAACGTCAGTATTGTGAAACAACCAGAGGAACCTGGCTTGTTTGATGAAACTGACACTTGTTTCTGGAGAAATTTTAAGACAAGTCATGCTGTCTTGGACACAAATGTGATGCTATCATCCAAGTGGTAGATTTTCTTTCCCATTGCTCCACCAAAAATAAGATTTTAAGGTCTAACTGTAAGTTTAAATGACTTGTTAAGATGAATATTTCTCACACTACAGGTGCTGCAATGCTGCAGAGACGCAGCATCCTTTCACCAGAACACTAAAATCACAGTTAAACACATGCTCAATCACACGCTAGCACTACTAACACACAGCATGACACTGGGCTTTTTAATGAATGACACCGGGTTCAAGGAATTGTATTATGGACTAATGAGAAACTAGCTTGACTGTGGTGTGGCTGATCTTAAAAAAAAAAAAAAAAAAAGAGAAACCTTCTGGCAAGAGTTGGAGTTGTGTTGAATTTTACTTTGCACAAGTTTGTCCTGAAGTTCTGGGCGGGTTCTTCTATTTCAGTGTCGCCCTACAAGTCTCCCAGGAACCTTCAGACCTCAGAACCCACCAAGACCAGTTTCAGAGTCACATGGGATCCATCGCCGGGATCAGTTAGGGGATACAAGGTGACGTTTCACCCATCTGGGGATGATGTGGACCTTGGGGAGCTGCTTGTCGGCCCCTATGATAACACCATTGTTCTCGAGGAACTGAGGTGAGCTTTCATCATTATTACTACCTTACTACCTTTTGTACCGCCCTAGCAACCACCTAGTACAGCCCTAGCAACCACCCAGGACATAATCAGAGAATTGCCCAGAAATATAGATGATAAAGATTAGGGTAAAGGAGACAACTTAGGTACACAGTATGTTTCTAAATCACCTGAGCTAACCAAACTTGCTGAATGATGCCTTTTTGATTACCTTTACCGCCCTAGCAACCACCTAGTACAGCCCTAGCAACCACCCAAAACATAATCAGAGAATTGCCCAGAAATATAGATGATAAACATTAGGGTAAAGGAGACAACTTAGGTACACAGTATGTTTCTTAATCACCCGAGCTAACCAAATTTGATGAATGATGCCTTTTTCATTACCTTTACCACCCTAGCAACCACCTAGTGCAGCCCTAGCAACCACCCAGAACATGAGAGCAAGCACATTGCATCCACCTGGAAACGCCCTAGCAACCACCCCAAACACTGTACCACCTAGCCAACCCACCAGAGCCTCTGTGAAAGTATTGGCCACTTAGCAATACCCTACCAAACATTTTTGAACATACATGCAAAAATTACATGTGTATTTTCTTAAAAAGTATCTTCAAGTTATTGCTAATATAAACATTTTTTGTGCAACTTACTGAATTGTGTTCACATTTTTCAACATCAAATTTATTCTCAATATGATTATCTCACCATAATTTAACCAAATTGTATTAAGGGAATAGGAACCATTTTGACACAGTTACAAATCCATTATCTGTAAAGTATTAAGCTAATAAAGCCACCTGGATTTTTACAAACGTTCCTTGTGCAGTTTCACATTACTAGCCGTGAGTCAACACTTTGGACATCGAATTCTTGAGTCAAAGTTGCAGAAGATCCAGTAAAAGTTTACTTGTTACGAGTTAATAGCCGTCATTTAAAAAAAAAAAAAAAAAAAAAAAAAAGTACATCCATCCAGCTGCTGGGTAACACAAAAATACCCAAATCAACAAAAGAGTGCCTGTATGCTGCTAAAATATTCTAAAATCTTTAGGTGGAGACGACTCACAGTGGTTGAAACATTGTGATATCCATGTTTGAATGAAAGACTTTGGGAACAATTTAATCTCATTACTCATGTACTATGTCTTTTGTCTTTTCATTTTGGCATCAAAGTCTTCTAATGGGGATTATGAAAGACTAATGTAGGTTTATGTGATTTCCTTTCCCCCCTCAGGGCAGGAACAAAGTACTCTGTGGCAGTATTTGGGATGTATGATGGAGGACAGAGCATGCCTCTGTCCGGAGAGGAGAAGACGACTCTCTCTGACGCTCCTGAGCCTCCTAATCCCGGTCTTTCTGGTAAAAGCTGATAACTCCACACCGCACCACACCGTACTTTACACTGTATTAGCAGCTTAAGAGCGGAGGCCTGCAGACGAGACGCTCTCAGATCCAAGTCGTTTCAGAGCAGCAGATGAGTGGTCTGACTTCAAAAATGCCGCCCCGAGATCAGTGCCAGAGAGTTGAATTATTTGTTGTCGAAGGGAGTTACTATCACTGTCGCTGTTGAATTGCAGACAGGAATTAGATACATATGAATTTAATTAGTACAAATTATTTTGTGCTGCTTGGCTCCGAGTTCCCCAACCTCCCTCATATCTAGTTTGGAGTTTGATCTGGAGCTAAATGACACGCCATTTAATAGAAATGTACTGGAGTGATGACACTAACATTTCTGAATTGCCCATTTGGACATAACGCAGCTCCAGACCGGCTCACATAGTTGCCAGCGCGTGGGCAGCCGCCTCATGACTCGCTGAGCTTTAATGGTTTCGCCACATAGATACATCTTCATTAGCTCCCAATGATTTACTGCTGAGCTCAATATCTGCTGCCCAAATGTTTTTTTTTGGTCATGCAAAAGTAAATATTTCCCATTTTTATGTTGTCTGAAACGGAAAAAAGGGGGCTCTGCTTGCAATTACAGAATATTTTATGATTCAGAGTGTTAGCTGCCATCGAGACGCATGCGGCTAGGAAAATGTTATGCTTTTCATAAGACCCCGAGGAGGGGCTGACCCTGAGCAGAAATTCCTGCTGTAATGGGGAGCAGACACGGTGACCGACTGCCCACGAAGCGAGGAACAGGCCAGGATGTTCCACCGAGGTTCCACTCAGAGATCCTCACATATTAAACAGCAGCAGCACAGCAGCTCTCCTCACATGGCAGGCTGCTTAGTGGAGGCTTTAAACCAGACTTTCTGACAGGTCCATATGGTCTGGCAGAACTACTTCGAGGCATCCTTCATATGTTGCAAAAACTTTATTTTTTACAAGTCGTTAAATGATTTATTCCTTTTTTAAAACTTCTTCTTTCACTAAAGTGTGAAAAACATGACTGAGAAGTGAGAAAACGTAACTTGTTTCCAGCAATATTCAGTTGAATTATTTGACGTGGAATAAAGAGTAGAAAGCCTCGAATAAAGTCACGTTTTTTGTTTTTATTATTATTATTGCCCTTATTAGTAGATAGTCAGTAACGTAGAGGCTGGCAGGGAACAAGCGGAGAGAGAGAGAGGGAGGGGTATGACATGTAATCCAGGGACGTTGCCAGTATGAGATATGCCCTGTAACCACTCAGCTATGGGGCGCTCCTTAAATTCACATTTTAAACTATTCATATGAAGGAAACACTGGGAATAAAATCATATCTGTGTATTCACTGTCACTATTTAAACTTATAATGACATTTTTAAACCAAATGCACGGTTGAACGGATATTGGTTTAGCACATAGCTTTTCCAAATGTGCCTTTATCTGATGAGAGGATTCAGTGAAAGTGATTTCCTTAGATAGATTTCTGCGAAATAAAACTAGCTGACTCAATGTTGACACAGTGACTTTTACGACAAGTTTTTCTCCGAACACGTCAGGTTATCTGAAAACGATGTTTTTTTGATTATTGGAACGCAAACGTTATTTCTTTTATGTGTTTGAGGCAACGTCAGCTCCTGGCCTGAGCGCAAAAACAACAAAAGTCAGAATTGCTGAAGGTTTCTGGAGAACACCAGTGATTTATATACCACAGTCAGACTGTGCTGGATATTTATTTTCTGAGACTCAAACCCAGAGACACTGGATCCAGCAGTCGTCTGCAGCATATTAGATGCCTCTTAAAGCTGCCTCTGTTTATGACATCTGTTTTTATTAATGAATGTCGGAGGGACACATGAGCATGTTGTTTACCGGCCGGCGGTGGTATAACTCAAACAGACTGTGGCCAAGCATCCGACTCAGTTCCTTTTAGCATCAAGCATCTGTTTCTGCGGCCTGCTAAAAAAGAACAAAAAAAAGAAAAATTAAATCAATTGTCTCCTAACCTGTTTTCAATTGCACACACAGGGGCCAGGTTTTTAATTGCTCTGCATCCGCTGGGCTTGTCATCCTAGAAAAAGAGGAAGAAAGCGACTGTATTTCACCCAAACAGGTGCCTGGAATAAGAAAATGCAGTAACTTTTTTTTGGGGGAAGCAGGAAGCCTCATATATCAGAGAGAGGCTGACTGCGGCTGTTGGAGAGGACAGCCAGAAACCAAAAAAAGGCCACAGGGCTGATTCAACGCTGGATGTAAAAAAACAAACCGACTCTCTGTGCTGGGAGAAGAAGAAGAAGAAGACGGAGAAGAAGAAGAAGAAAAAACAAAAAAAGGGCCCTGAAGAGAGAGCAGTTAATCCTGAAATGACAGCTGTTACACAATGTGTTACGAATGTGAATTATTTCTGTTGCATAATGCCGTGTAATACATTCTGCTTTATAAACATCTTCCACTTGTGATTGTGAGACTTGTGTGATGTACTCCTTCTATTCCCTGATGTATCTCAAAAAATCCTCTGTTGCACATTTTTCCTGTCACTTTTTCTCATGGTGCACATTCATCTCAAACTAGCTCACGAGAGACTGAACGGACACTCGTGGCGGGCGTCCGTTTGGCGTGTCAAGGGTCTCGCTTATCGTCCCCTCCACCCCTCCCCCCCTCTCTCTCTGCAGGCAAGCAGTGTGAGACCAATGCGATGGCCGACATCGTGCTGCTGGTCGACGGCTCCTGGAGTATCGGCCGCATCAACTTCAAAACCATCCGCAACTTCATCGCTCGCATGGTCAGCGTGTTTGACATCGCCCCTGACAAAGTCCAGATTGGTAATATTGTCACTTCTATCACTAATTACTCTCGCTCTTACGGCAATGTTTTCATCCATCCTCCATCTTATACTACTGCAACTACTACCTGTGCTACTACTTCCCATTAATACTCAGTGTTGGAGAGTAACTAGTTAGATGTAACAGCGTTTAATTCAATTACATGCAATCCATTACAGTTACTAAGAAAAAAAATCATTGAAGTGGGCCTATGTGGAGCACACATTGGCTTATATGGTTTCACAGTACCAATTAAGCTCATGCCAGACATTTGACTTTTTTCACAAAATATCTTATATAGCTATATTTTATATTCCAAAAATCTCTTGCTTTTCCGATTTATTGCTTGGTCTATAAAACACCTGAAAACAATGAAAAATGACATCATCCAGTCCAGTGTCATGTGATGTCTGACAAAGAGTCCAAAACCACTCCAAAAAAAAGTTACTTATAAAATGGTTTAAATGGTTAGCAGAAGTTTCCAATATAATTGCTGTTGATTGACTTCATTACTAATCATTGCAGCTCTTATTGTATTACTGCTAACTACTCTTCTAATAATACAACTCGTGTAACTACTCAGGTCCTTTTTGGTCTTTTTCACTCATATCTCTGTGTCTTCTCTGCAGGTCTGGCTCAGTACAGTGGAGATCCGAAGACCGAGTGGCACCTGAACGCCCACGCGACCAGGGATTCCCTTCTTAATGCCATCGCCAACCTGCCGTACAAAGGAGGAAACACCATGACAGGTGATTTAACAATCTGCAAAATGTATTCAGTTTCCTTACTGGGGTTTATTAGCAAGAGAACAAGACCCACCAAAGCTGTAATTGCTCAAAAAGTGTGACAAGAAAATAGAATATTTATTGAGCCTGCTTTTTTATTGCTAATTACTTTGTTATTTCTGTCATACAGGAATGGCTCTGAACTTTATCCACGATAACAACTTCCAAATCAACGTGGGAATGCGTCCCGAATCCCGTCGAATCGGTGTCCTGATCACTGACGGAAAGTCCCAGGACGAAATCGTCTTCAACTCGCAGAAGCTGAGAGAAGCCGGCATCGAGCTCTACGCTATCGGTAAGTGAATGGCAGGAAGACCAACGCAGTCTGAGAAACATTTGGGGACATGCTGTGAATTAGGTGATAAAAGCATGAATTTAAAATGCTTATTTCCATTTTAAGTGATTGGTGATTCACTTACTAGCTCCTTTAGGAACAAATTATCTTCTTTATCTTAGTATAATCATATGTAAAGTACACACAATTTGTAGTAGATTGGATTATTTGAGTTTAGCAAGCGTAAACAGCACTTTACCATTAGAATTTGATCTTTAACTTACTTGTTCTCACTGACAGTACATATAAATGTGTTAATCTTGATTTTGAAGCACAGTTCTGATGGGACATTTTTTCTCTCTCAGGTGTGAAGAACGCCGACGAGAATGAGCTGAAGTCCATCGCCTCCGACCCTGACGAAATTCACATGTACAACGTCAACGACTTCCAGTTCCTGGTGGACATAGTTGACGAACTCTCCAACAACTTGTGCAACAGCGTCAAGGGTCCAGGTAGGAAATGAGTCCAAATAGCGTCAGAATTAACTTTAAGAGAATAGCGTCAGAATTAACTTTAAGAGAAGTCAGTATTCTCACAATGAGACATCACGTTGTCTTATAGTTGGGAAATACTCATAGATATGTGATATGTGTAGATTAATAGCTACGATATGCATGCAAAGTGCTAGCTGGGAATTAGAGATTCATTTTGAAATGAATGGGTCAATGAATATATTTTTTTTCCACAGCAAGACATTTATTAAATTTAACGGAAATTAGATGTAATTTGTTTCACATTTGTTGATTCTGATCGACGTGATTAATGGTCCAATTTGGTAAAAATGCTTCCCCAGATTGCTCCAGCCTCATAAAAAATTATTAAATACTTATTTTCAAGGAGGCTTTAGTTCAGTGAGGCGTTGTATTAATTTAAATTTATGGTTGTCACGATGTTTTCTTAACATAAAAATGAAACCATTCAGGTTTTATTTTCACTATTGTTGAGTTTTGAACACATTTTCTATGACTCAGTGCTTCGACTGCAGCCTGGTCGCTGCTGTTTGCAGCTGTGATTACAACCTAGTCTTTGAATCCCGCTGAGTCAGAATTACACCTTTTAGTAATTACTGGTAGAGGAGGTCAGATGGAAACTTTGTGGCTTCAGAAAGTACAAAACCAGTTTTTAAGACTTGACAACCAGACATTTTTTCCAATTTTACTGCAGTATTTCAGTGAGTTTTACAGGTGCTTGAGGGCTTGAAAAGTTCCTCTGTTTATGAATGCCGACATAAACCTTCCCCAGATCACGTAAAGTCATAATTATCAGCTAAATTACACTTCTTTCTGACAGCTGAACAATGAAACTAATGACTGATGACAGTATTAGTCATGCAGTCATTGTTAAGAATACATTCTACTATAAGAAATATAGAAACAGAAGATCAGTTTGACTTTGCTGACGATGACAAACACTGCAAAGATAAAGGCTAAAAAAAAGAAAGAAAAGGGAAGAGATTGATAAATTTGGTACATTTCTGCCTGACAATCTCGATCATTTCACCAGACGATCAAAAGATGTCGCAACAGGGATCCAAACATCTGATGGAAACTTTCACATTGAAAGTATTTTTGTCTGTAAATCAGTTTAAGGAGGAAATACAAAACTGATTTACAGCACAGCTGGGGAAAAACATTTTTCAAAGGAAGCCTGACTAAAATATACAGCTCCCAGCTTCACTGTCAGAAGGAGACAACACGACGAAGGCAGATTTGTGGCGGCACAGTTCACCGTGTGAAATACTTGACGTGTCTGATCACATTCTCGCTCGTCTTTGCTCCGTTTTCAGAGACCGTACTGGCGCCGCCCACCGACCTGGTGACTTCTGAGGTGACCTACGAATCCTTCCGTGCCACCTGGACGGCGCCCGGCAGTCCCGTGGACAATTTCCGCGTCGTTTACATGCCTGCGGCCAATCCCACACAGGAGGTAAGATCGGCTTTTAATCGGGCCTCTGCAGCGTTGGTGCTGCTGTCGACTCACTTTCGCCTTCAGATTGGATCCATGAGTCCATAAGAGTGACACTAGTTTAAGCCTCAGTCCTTCAGTAACCAAACTTAAACCAAACAAATCAGAGGACACAGGAGTTGGAAGCCACACACTGTGTATAAAGACGGACGTAGCGAGGTGTGATGTCACCTGCTGGTTTCATTGGAGCAGGTTTTGAAGCCCAGAATTGCAGGTTATGGTTGGCTGGTTGTTAATAAGGCGTGCAGGGTGTTGCCTTTAACACATCCCGCCACCTTGGACTGACACAAACACTTTCTGAAATGAAATGACCACCAGCACACTTGGGCCTGAATTTTACAGATTGAGGTCATAACGACATGTTGAAAAAAAAAATGGATGACTCAGTATTTCTAGAGAGAAGTTGAGGCATCTAGCGACTATCGGTGGCACTTAAAAGGTACTTCATACTCAAAACAAGGTTTCTACTGCTTCATTAAAACCATCTAACCACTGCTGCTGCTAAATCATACACACAAGATAACATACATTTTATGATTTCCAATTTCACATTTCTATTAACAAGTTATAATACACATATTTGTAGATGGTAAACAAGTTAAAAAGGCAAATTAAATCAACTTAAGTTTACTTTTGTGACACAATTGACACACTGATGCAGTTTCAAAGTGTTTTACATATAATATAACATCAAAATGAGTTTAAAAAAAAACAAGATAGAGAGGTCTATTTATTGGAAAAGAAGCCTCATCCTGTGGCTTGGTTGCTCAGTTGTCATGGAGATGATAATCAATGATCACCTGTGTGATTTTTGTGGCCCGACCCACCATTTATCCACACACCTGTTGTTTCATTTCTTGTGCTGCTGAAGTGAGTTTCTACTTGTTCGTGGTCATGGTAACCCTTTACTCCTCCACTGAGTGTTATTTTTTAAAAAGCAAAAAAAAAACAACACTTTTTGTTCACTCAGCAAAGACACACAACAGTTTCTTTCCTCTTTAACAATGGTTCAGTTGTTATATTGGGCCCTTATCGCCATCCTTCATCAAATGATTGAACTCCATCTGCTTTTTATTACAATTTAGTGTCATACTGTTATTTCCAAGCTCAGTAATGGCCGTTAAAGCTAGAAAAACCAACAACTATATAGATTAAACTAGTGTAAAGATGCTTAAATGTGTAAGACAGCACAAAGGTAACAATCAAAAAGGAACAAGAGGGATTTTTTTTTCTTCTCTTCTCTTTAAACAGGTTTAGCTATAAGGAAAAGATAACTCCATGCTTGTTTTTAGCATCAACTTTAGTCTCTAGAGGCTTAAATAGTCAAACAACACTCTGGTAATTCACTGAATGTTTCATAGAGCTTCGTTAGTGTGAGCTGCCCAGTTAGCTTCCTGGTTCATAAACTTTATGTTTACCATCTGTTAGTGCTGGATAGGATCCTGAATATGAAATAGCATCTTGTTTACTTATTAATTCCCTTTGGCCCCTGCTGAACCCGACTGAACCCGTAACAGATAGCTGTTTGGTTTGTTTATATCTGTGACCCGAACCACTCAGGTGAGATTTACTGACAGTTTGTCATTCACACGAAAACAGACTAATTGATAGTTAAATCCCCTCCTGTGGTTTAATCCTCTTCTCTTTGTCATCTTCTCTGGCAAAGCTCACGATGCAGGTGAAAAAAAAACCTTTTGAAAGTGTTTCCACATACCCAGGTCTGGCTTTTATTCAAAGCCGTGTTTATTTGGCTCCGGGATTTTAAATCTGGATCCCAGTTGTTTGGTGAACCTGCATTTAGTTTACACTTAACCTCTTGTCAGTCCTGTCTTTAAAAACAGAGTACTGGGTCTTTTCCATCCTTTGTGCTTTTATTGGCCGTTGTCAGACGGAGCCTGTGTGATTATAATCGGGCTCGTCTGAAATCGAGCAGAGTTTCCTCTGGATCCACTTAGTTTAACGTTATAGACCTCACAGTGGGTCAAGCCTCCTCATCGTACAGCCTTCTCTCTTCCTTCGTGTGTTTACATTGGGCTGCAGAGCTCGTATTTACAAAAGAATATGATATAGATGATATTTACATGCCGGATGTTTATAGTTCAGGTCTAATCTCGTAGTGATTTAGTAGCAATGCAAGGTGTAGCCAATAGAAAGGAGGGTCAGTGCTCACGCTATGCTACATTGACAGGAAATTAAACATAACGTATTACTGTAAACTTGGAATATTTATGTATTATGGAAGAAGATTAAGATCTAGCAGCACTGTGAGGTTGTACTTGTTGGTCATGGCTATCTTACTGTAGTGTGTTAAAATGCTGTGGTTTGCTAATTTAGCTTTTTAGGCGAGGAAAAGATCACAAATCTATCAAGCTGACCCAAACCAAAGCTGTGTGTATCCAAAGCCTGATATATCTTCTTAGTCCAAAAACTATTAAAAACATGTCAGCGAGCCACACGGCTGTAAAGAGGGACATGCTCCTTCATTATAAAGAGTTTGATCACATTATTTTTTATTTAGAAAACGGCTTCGAAAAGTAAAAAACAGCGATCACATTTTCAGCGTCCAGATGTTCGTTCCGTGCTGATAGTTTTCTGCTCTGATTGATTGATTTTTTGGTGAATTTAGCATCAAAATTACAGCACTCCCTGTTAAAATAAGTCATCAAAGCCTTGGCTCAAAAGAATTAGGCAGGCAGGGAAAAAATGATTGGCATTATAATTGGTAAGAAGCAACACAAGCTTAGTTTATTTGCTGATGATTAACGACTCTATTTAAGTAATTTAAACACTTCTATTGTACTTATAATTATGACAGAATTGGTTAAAAGCTATCAGGTTATAAAATGAATGAAGGAAAAACAGAATTAATAATACAACAATTTAAAGTGTAAACTAGGAATATTAAATAATTCGGTATTCGCTATGTTTGGACAGATAAGTTACAGCTGTATAAAGACCATTTTCTCTCATTAATTTAAACATTGAAAGGTGGTCTTTTGAAGATTTGAAGATCAATTTAATTGGTAGAATAAACCTTTTTTTATATGATGATGTGGCTACCAACATTTTTTATACATATTTCAGATTATATGTAATACCACGCCAAAAAAAAGCTTCTTTCTTTGTATATTTGGTCTAATAAAGCTCATAGATTGAGGAGAAAAGAACCTTAACCCTCTTGTTGTCCTTGAGTCAAGGAAGGAGGGAGGAAGAAGGAAGGAAGAAGGAAGGAAAGAAGGGAGGGAGGAAGGAAAGAAGGGAGGAAGGAAGAAGGAAGGAAAGAAGAGAGGGAGGAAGGAAGGGAGGGAGGAAGGAAAGGAGGGAGGACAGAAGGAAGGAAGAAGGAAGGAAAGAAGGAAGGGAGGAAGGAAGAAGGAAAGGAGAGAGGGAGGAAGGGAGGGAGGAATGAAGAAGGAAGGAAAGGAGGGAGGGAGGAAGGAAGGAAGGAAAGGAGGGAGGAAGGAAGGTAGGAAGGAAGAAGGAAGGAAAGAAGAGAGGGAAGAGGGAAGAAGGAAGGGAGGAGGGAAAGAAGGGAGGAAGGAAGAAGGGAGGAAAGGAGAGAGGGAGGAAGGGAAGAAGGAAGGTAGGAGGGAGGAAAGAAAGAGAGAAGGAGGGAGGGAGGAAAGAAGGAAGGGAGGAAGGAAAGAAGGAGGGAGGGAGGAAGGAAGGAGGGAGGGAGGAAGGTAGGAACAGTCAAAACAGACGGGGTCAAATTGACCCGGGAGGACGACACGAAGGTTAAACTTTCCCAATTTGGAGCTTTATCACAATGTAGTTCATAACACATTAACCCTAACCCTAATTATTCCAAGTATACATTCATGAACCCAAAGGAGAGGTCAAATGCAAACCCCCAAATGTCTAATTTATTATAACCTAAGACAAGGAAAAGGAAACGATTCATCATTAAAATAGTTGCCAATTCCTTTTTTTCTGTTGATTTATTCGTTGACTAATCATTGCATGGCTCTTAGTGAGCGTGCTCCAAGCTGCCCGTTGGAACTGGATTTATCTACAAACCATTTTTAGCGTCCGCCCCCGCAGATGAAACTAAAAGTAGATACGTGTCATGAGGTGACTAATTATATGTGAAAGTTCCTCAAATAACTTTCTTATCACGCCTCTTGGAACTATCCCCACAAAAATGACCAAAAACTGATAAAATAAAAAGAGTCCTACAAACCTTATTTCATGAAAACAAGTAAAAGAAAAAAAAAACTCCAAAAAAAACCTTTAACCTGGTTCCAATATGAATCAACTGGTTTCACGATTTTTCCCAGAAGTGAGCGTCTCTGTCGCCCCACATGAGTCAAGAAAAACAAAAGTTGATTTTATAAAACACTTTATACAACTTGATTTGCATTGGAAACAGTTTGAACTTAATGAATTAAAGACATAAATAACTTGCAGAGCACCAAAAAAAAAAGAAAAGTTGCTGGTTAAGCTGCAGCTCTCTCTCTCTCTCTCTCTCTCTCTCTCTCTCTTTCTCTCTCTCTCTCTCTCTCTCTCTCTCTCTCTCTCTCTCTCTCTCTCTCTCTCTCTCTCGCTCTCTCTCTCCCTCCCTCTCTCTCTCTCTCTCTCTCTCTCTCTCTCTCTCGCTCTCTCTCTCCCTCCCTCTCTCTCTCTCTCTCCCTCTCTCTCTCTCTCCCCTCCCTCTCTCTCTGTCTCTCTCTCTCTCTCTCTCTCTCTCTCTCCCTCTCTCTCTCTTCCTCTCTCTCTCTCTCTCTCTCTCTCTCCTCTCTCTCTCTCCTTATCTCTCTCTCTCTCTCTCTCTCTCTCTCTCTCTCTCTCTCTCTCTCTCTCTCTCTCTCTCTCTCTCTCTGTTTGTCATTTGTCCTCTGGGTTTGATTTTCCAACAGAATAGTTCAGGAATGTGACACCGTTCAGCGGCCAACTTGGACGTCCAACATGACGACTTTCCCACCAACACATGAACGCAGCACGGTCGCCTCAGCTTACAGACTCAAATCATTTAACGGTTGAAATACCTGGAGTACCACCAAAAACACAGATTGACATTTACTGATGAGCTGATGAGCCAATTTTAATCCAAATCTTGACTTTTTTTTTTTTTTTTAAACATGTAGATATCAAACTTACAAACTGCTCACTCCTGAGTCCTGTGTGTGTGTGTGTGTGTGTTCCTCTTTTGATGTGACCTGAGTGATGTATTGGACAATTAGTTTAGTGAAAGTGAAGCCTGGAAAGGACAATCATACGGCAGCCAAGTTGACTCGCTGAGAAATAAAAGGTTGGTCCTGCTCAACTCTGGACTTTATAAATCATTAAATCGTTAAATCATTTTGGCTATGTCGGTTTGTGGTGATTTTTTAATTCTCCATTCACCGCGGCGGACAAGAAAGAAGAGGCAAAGTTCCTGTCCAGATCTCCTCTGAACCTCCCCTGTGTCCTTTAAGACGGGGTTTAAGTCAGTTTGAGAACTTTGCCTCATCTCATTTTAAATGTCATTACCAGTTTCTGAAACAATAAAAGCTCAAACTCAGCATTATAAAGTTTTTTTTATTTTTTTTAAGGAAAGCATATGTTTGTACTTGTCTGATTGGTGAGAACATTTTCTTCTCAAACCTGCTCTTCTACCTCCATCAGCACAGAAGTCCTTTTCAAACCGCAGTTATTTTGCTTTTGTGATTTCACAATAGTTGAATAGAGATTTCCTCTAAAATGAGATTTTCTCCCTTTTTTGAAAAGAACAAAAACTTGGCAGACCTTATCCAGCTACTTACTTCCCAAAACTTATCACGACTATTGTTTCAATGGCAGAAGCTCTTTTGGTTCACTGGTTAACAACACTTGACAGAGAAAGAACTACACATCTGTACATGGAATATATTATATTATAAAGAAGTTATTCAGGCATTTTGGTATTTTTGAATGAATACCTCAAATATATTTTTAGCTTTTTGAGGTTAAAGGAGTACGATAAGATGAGATATATAGCGCTTTATTGTCCCCTAAGGGAAATATTTCTTGGCTTCTGCATCAAAAAGCATTTATCTGCAGGCATTCTTAGATACTGAGCAACCTCCTTACAGTCATTCATACAAAAAAAACCCCAAAAAAAACAAAACCAAAAGAAAACCACACACACACGCTAAAACCTCGAAAAACCAGCGAAACCAATGATAATGATCATATCCACATCTGTGACTTTTCAGATGATTAGTTCTTGAGATTTTCTTGGGATTAATCATACATGAGTGACCCAAAAAACAAAATATATCTTTTATGGTTTAAAAGGTTTTGATAGTAATGCCAACACAGTGCCAGAGTTTCAATATGATACCTAAATAATACTTTTTTGATATCTAACTTATGTGTCTAAACACAAGCAACCTTAGAAGAGTTGAATCTTATTAAATATAAAGTCCAAAAGTTGCATATTTTTGTTTTAAATCAGATCAAAGACCAAATAAATGATATCTTAAATATTTGGTGTTTCATAGTTCCACATAGTGGACACATTACTTTACAATTAGAGTATTTAGATGCATTACTTAACCCTAGTTTGGGTTTTATTTTCCCCTTTTTTGATGTCTGTTGATTGTTGATTGAAAAATGATATTTGAAAAACTCAAACAGCGTCCCTGTTATTCTGGAAAATCCACAAAGTTTATTATCAACAGTTTTTTTTATTGGGAAGTGTTTTTCTTCCAAAGCTAAAAAATATGAAAAATATCTACAGCAGTGAATTTGGATTTGGATTATCCTGAGTGTACTAGTGATAAACACCAGTAAACATAGACATGAGGTCATCTATCCACCTGGAACATTATATATAAGGTTTAAGAATAAAAAGCAACCAATTTATTACCCACTTTGTTTATCCTTTTGATACCTTGGTGGATTTCATGAAGGTCTGAGGCCCAAAATGTCCTTAATAGTTTCGGAGATTCTTTAGTTTCCTCACTTCTGATCATTTCTGATCCTATACACTTGACTAATGTTTCGTCCTTTTACAGTTTCAGCTGACGGTCGACGCCACAGTGTTCACCGTCGTGCTGGAGAACCTGAACCCAAAGACCGAGTACATCGTCAATGTCTTCTCCGTCATCGGCGAGCAGGTCAGCGAGCCTCTGAAGGGCACCGAGACCACCTGTAAGTGTCTTTTTACCTTTTCTTCTTCTTCTTCTATTATTATTGTTGTTGTTGCTGTGCTTCTCTGTGTCTCTTTCTCTCTAAATCCAACTGGTGAAGGTAGACGGTCGCCCAGCTATAGAGCCCGATGCTTCTCGAGGTTTCTTCCTGTTAAAGGGGAGTTTGCCACCAAGTCTGCTTAAAATAAAGTGTATAGTCTAGACCTTCTCTATGTGAAAAGTGCCCTTAGATAACTTCTGTTGTGATTTGGCTCTACACACAGATAAAACTGACCTCACTTGACTTCCTCCCTTTCCCCCCCCCACAAAGCAAATCGCCTCTTTTGCCCTATGAGAGAAGCGCTCGGTTTCCACGCTCGATGGCTTTTTCACAAGACACTCGTTGCCCTTTTGGGTCGACAGGCGTGATTAAAGAGGAAACTTTCAAAGGCGGGGATAGCATCATCGCTCTGCGGCGGGTTAACTGTTATGGGAAAGCGTTCTGCTTCTTCCATATGGTGTGTGTGTGTGTGTGTGAGATAAACAACTCGATTCCTCTGCTCTTTATCCCGATTCACACACACATCGACGGATGCTTGTTTACTCGTTTTTCTTTCTTCCCCCGGCAAAATCTACAACATGTCTGTTTATATAATGTATATTTAGTGTCTGATCTGAGGCGGAAAAGTGCTGAAGACAAACACAAACAACGCCCCATGATGCAATGCAGTGAGCTGATGTTAGTCTGAATCACGTCGAGCTATAAAGACAACAGTTAAAATTTTATTCATCAGGTCTGCGGTCTTTGAGCATATCTTAAATAAACTGATATAATTTAACAACGTGTTAAGTGCATGGCTATAAGTGCTTTTATTTGCTCATTTGTCCTTTAATGTTTTCTTTATTTGTTCTTAAATGTGCGAGTGATTTTTACAATGAGCTGTTTCCCACTGTCATAAAACAATAACCGATTGTTCTATTGTCATTGACTTGGATGGCACCAGCAGCCGTTAGATCACTGTGGCTTTTTATTTATTTTTATACTGTCATTTTTTAAAATAACACTCGCAGTTAGGTCATAATGTCCTTTCTTAAAAACTCAAAACTCCATCTATAAAGGCTGAAGGCTGGCTGAGGTTTGGGTGGAGATGTCCTCTATTGATCTGTTTATAAAGCCAAAGCAGTTAGAATATAGGAGTCCAAAACCACACTCTTAAAAAAGCCAAAAAATCACACATTTTTCGCGTTAAAACAGTTTATGATGTTGTCTAGATGCTCACAATGATGCATCCTTTTTCATATGAAATGTCTGTAAAATATCGTTATGGTCTGGTGACTCTGTTGTTGTTGCGGGTTTGAATTTTTTTGCCTTTACAAGCACACACACACACACACACACACACACACAAAGAAACCAGATTATTTGGATATATTACAACGACTGTTTACATGGCTTTTACTGTCAGCTAGTCGGTCAACATATTTCTTTCATATCCTTGTATTGTCTTAACCGCGTCTGGATTATTTTAAGTGAGTCAATGCGATGCTGCGTCCCTGAAGATAGTTCCAAAAGATATCTATTTCTTTATTTCTTGAAGCATGAGTGTTGTAAGAAGATGAAGCTCTGTAATGATGAAGCTCAATGAGTTGTGTCTGCATGAATATAACATTTACAAATAATCTGCTCAGCTGTGCAGAGTTATTTAGACTCATGCATTTTAGTTTCAGGGTTAGGGTTTTAGTAAGAACACTGGATTAGAAACATATAAGAAATTGTGCTCCTGCAGAAATCAGTCAGAAATCAGGTCATTCCTATAACAGAAGCTAAAAAAAAAAATTCCATAAACCCAGAAGCCATAACTGGACATGTGATACCAAATATGCAGGACATCAAAAGTATTGAACTTTATGATCTCTTTGGGACTTTCTGGGATGCTTTAAAAAAATATGCAGTGGATGAAATATGCAGTGGAAGTTGCTCAGCTGGTTGTATCATTATCCCTTTTGTTCTGTGCCAAAACCTCCTACATATACTGAATATCAAAAAAGACTTCTGACCCCAAATGTTGCTCTTAGTCTTATAAAAACCTCCATTTACTCAAACATGGAGGATTGTCCAGCCTTCTCTCTCTTTGTACTTCATATCGCTGATCTCCTAAAACCTACCAATCACTGCTGTTACATATATCATTCCTCTCAGTGCCGCTGCCAGCAGTGAATTCCATGGATGTGTTCGATGAGACCATGAGCACCATGAAGGTGCGTTGGGTGAGAGTGGAGAAGGCCACAGGCTACATGCTGCGGTACAAGTCCGTCAACGCCTCAGAGCCTCAGCTGGAGAAAGAGGTAAAGCCACACAACCATCGGCTGACCATTAAACACCATTAATTCAAACCACAATAAGGTGTTCGTGACATCTTTCGCATTGTGTGCACATGTTGTGTTTGTGTGGCTGCAGAGTAAGATTTGTTAACCATGACGTGTTAGCGCAGGTATGTTATAAAGGACTAGTGTGTTGTGTGTAGTTTTCTGAGGTCAGCGGAGAGTCAAGCCTGTTCACCAGGTGTTGAGTATAAAAAAAAAAAAAAAAAAAATCCTCACAACTCCAAAACATCTTGCTGACAAGTCAGTGTTTCCTTTCTGCTGTCCAACGTCCACCTGCGTCCTTCTTCTTCTTCTCTCATTTTCTTATTTTTCCACTCTCATCCTGCTGTAGGTGCGTGCCGGAGCCGATGCGAATGATGTCCAGCTGGTGCAGCTGATACCCAACACGGAGTACTCCATCAATCTGTACGCTCTGTACGGCGAAGCTGTCAGCGACCCTTTGAACGGGAAAGGAGTCACCTGTATGTAACCTGAAGAACTTCTTTAGATTAAATAATCTGCATGCATTTAATTGGGGGCAAAGCTCTTCTGAAGACGAATTATCTGATTGGATTAAACCTCTAAGGCCAAAGAGCCAAACTGAACTAAAGCTTTAAAGTAAGACTGAACGTTTTGTCATGGTGGAAAAAACATAAGCGTAATATCCAGAAAAACCCACTTAAGCATAATCTATCCCTCCGCTGTCTAGACGAGTGACAAATGGGAGGAAAAACCAACAGAAGTGTCCCACTAAGGTGTCGAGGCTCGAGAACAGCTGCGGTGCCGCTTGCCTAAATCTCTCAACTCTCCACTGAAAGATTGAACCCAATTCTCTCAGTAGATATTCCCTCATGTGGTGTTATAACCGTGGTAACGTAAAGCTCGGTCCAAGACGTCGCTCCAAAAAAGTCCAGTTGGGTTTAAATCTGGTGGTATTAAGATTTCCTTTCAATGCAACTAAGCGCAGCATACGAATCCCATCATTTTCATACTCATCAAACCAAACATATGTCAAGTTTATCTGTTTGTCGTTAGTGAAACAAGTCGATGTGAGCGAACGCCGAGGCAAGCAACCAATAAAGGGACGATAAATAACCGACAGGCATAAAACCATCCACCTCATTAAGCAACATAAGCCTCGCCTGGTTCTGATTTTGTTAAATTGGTTTGGTGTTGTGGCTCATTGAAAGCTGCTTTCATCAGTCAGTCTAATTAGAGCTTTCTAGGCAGTAATAAGAAAGGGTACATCACCTTCCTACATAGCTGGTTACCAAAGCATTGGATGAGATCAACACAGCTGCACAGGTTGTTGTAAGTCTACGTACAAAAAAAAAAAAAACAACTCTTAAAAACTGACATATTTCTGTCTGCTGTGGAAAAACATTAAGATAGCTGTCTTCACTCTCACGACAGGAAGCGGCTCAACATGAAGATATGATGTCAAGCTGACCGGCCAGTGTTTTATATTCTTAGCACACAACCCGATAAATGAAAAGATATACGACTCTCGACTAAACTTTTATAAATCACTCCTTAAATATCCTGTCATTGTAAGATATGGATCAGTGACAATAAGGGTTTGGCAAGATGAGCAATTCAAAAATATGTTAAAAAATAGTTTTAAAAGCAGCATCAGGTTTGTTAAAATGTACAATTTGTATTTTTGTTGGTTTTATGTCATTTGAAATGACATTTGCACCATTTTTAAACAAAAATAAGACTGAATGCTCCTGAAAATGTCAAATGGTGTAACCACAAAAGAATGATAAATATTACATATTTTATCCACCTGCAGTGTATTTAAGTGGACTTATACTAATAATGACTTCATTTAAAAAATTTAAATGGTTTCTGATTGACATGATTCCCCAGATTAAATGTAATATTTAGAACAATTGTATTCCATTACCTTTATTTAATATAAAAGTTATAATGTAAGATCATGCCAAACTAGTTGATATGGTGTTTTATTGACAATTTACTGTTTTTAAGCAAGTTGAATTATTTGGTACAAAGTTTTTATGGTTACACCACTTAGACATTTTTGCCGTAATCCTCTAATATATTCTCTCAAAATGGATTAAAAGCAGAAATTTGATGCTGGGTCCACAAAAAAAGAAAGTGGGCAAGTTATTCATACACTCTTATCTTATTCATATTTATCTCAAGTAATGCCACAACTTCTGTCTTCAGAGTAGCTTTGCCTCATGTGATCCCGCCATATTCCCTGCATATCCTTTCTAACGTCCTGGATCTTACATTGTTTAAAATGCCAATTTTATTAGACAAAAAGTCTTAAAGGTACAAACTTTAACAGACTTTTATTTTCATGTCAGCAGCCTGTTTATGTTGGAGTTTATATTTTGGATCGAAAACTAACCGATAGAAAACAGATGAACCAGAAAACAGAATATCGTAGGTGGCAGCTCTTAAAAAGAAGCCGCTGTCTGTTTTCCAGCCATTCGTTAAGCGTTGGCTCTGCTCTTATCAATCAGCATCTTTTTTAAAGTCCTAACAGAATTATTGAAATGGTTTTTTTTTGTGCATGAGTCAGGATGCTTAAAGTCTTACCCTGTCCTCCCTCAGTGCCCATTCCTCCTGCTGGAGACCTGAGGGTCACTGATGTTACTCACAGCACCTTGAAGCTCAACTGGGACGCTTCTCCCGGAGCTGTCCTCAAGTACACGGTCACCTACAAACCAGATGGCGGAGAACTCAAAGAGGTAATACTGGGGTTTTTGTTTTCTGGGCTTACAGGATAAACTAGATGTTCTTAATGACTTGAATTGCTTGTCAAGTCACCTCCATGGAACAAATCTTGGTAGTTCCAGCTATTAGACAGCCCCTACTTCTCCCGTCTGTGTAGATATAGCACTTATTTTAACGCAGCCGATTCAATAGTTTCATTTTAAACTGTATTTGTCGGCCACACGGCGGCCCGAGACACAACAAAAGCCACGAACTTTCAACAAGAAGACTTATTTCTCCTCCTCGTCTACAAACACGGACTCATCTTGTGCGTCGGCTTTCTGAATGAGCGACCAAAACATAAACATCCATCATTCATCCATCCATGGATAATTAAATCAGCTTCAGCGCATTAAACAACTTGACAAAACATCCCTGTTTACGTCAATCGGATCAGTTTAACTGCTGGTTCGCTCTCTAATACCACCGCTGACAACTCACTGTAAGCTGCAGTCAAGTTTGCTTACTTTTAGGTCTCTGATTCTGCTGCCAGAGTTCGGCCTGCCAGCTGCTACATTTAAAAAAAAAAAAATCACTTTGACATCTTTTTGATTGCAAAACAAAGATGACTAATTGTGATTTCAGTTGGGTTTTAAGTTCTGTGTTGTTATGTTTTATATCACATGAGTATGTTTGTGGTTTTGGACTGTTTTAGCCGGTCAAAACAAGACTTCTGGAGGTATCAACTTCATCTCCGCGGGACTTTTCTCACTATTTTCAGATATTTATAGACTAAACCATTTTGGAAAACTAATCATGAGATTGATCGATGATGAAAATGATTGTTAGCTTCAGCCTGAGAAGAAATGTTTGACTACAACCAGTAAAAATAGAAACGGGGGGTTGATTTGAGCTAATTGAGTCGTACCAATGTGAAATGAACACGTTTACATATCTCAGGCTGCATTTAGTCATCATATAGCCTCCGACTTGCTTTTAATGGTTGTCAGTTCTCTATGGTTATGGAAGATTTGTAGTTTGGCTTCTTAAGAGAGTCTGCAGCGAAGGTTGTGGTCGTATTTGGTTTGGATCCTTGATTTCCGAGCAGCATCCTCCTGCGTACTTGTTTTGCTGTTCGAACACTCTCCAACTTTTGAAAGAAATGTCTTAAATGGTTTAAATCGGTTTCATGTGTAACAGCCGGGATGAACAGCCATGACCTTTTTTTTTCATTTCCGAGTGGCGGCAAAACCCGTTTAAAGATCTTCGCATTGTTTTTAGAGTCATTCAAAAGGTGGGGGTTTAAACAGTGAAACCTTCCCGAGCCGCTTTATAAGGGTGAAGTTTTTTAAGTCAGTAGTCATATCTTCATTCTGGGAAAGCGACCAAGTCAGAACCAAGTCAAGAGTTATAGCCGCCCTCTCAGCGGAGTCTTAGCTCCACTTTTTTTTTTGGCTGAGCTTTATGAGAAAAGCAGTCTGCTGGCAGGAGAGCGCAGGCCGTCAGCCCAGCCTGACTGGATCATCCCAGCACCACTCCGTCCTCATAATTTCTCACTTGGATGTCAGCGGAGGACAAACAGTCTGGGATGAATCGACAGCCGAAGGTGGCGTCGTTGGACACCTATGAGAAGTTTCCAGAAAAAGTTCTGATGGATGATGCATCAACTCATCTCCTCTTAAGGATTACTGCTGAAGGCTTCTTGTCTCTGCAGAGGAAGCCAACATTTTGGATTCATGCCTGCAGAGTGTTGAGTCTATTTTTCTCTACTGCCGCTTACTTGACTCAGCTTTCCCCTTTTTAAAATGGAAAAATCAAGCGAAGCGTCATTGCCTTTTATACATCAAAGCGTTACACTCATTTATCGTAGCACCTCACATCCACTCAGACCTGACAAATACAGTTTAATCTGTCATTTACTTTTAACTCAGTGGTAAAAATGGTGATTTCAGGGAAAGAAGTAAAGGTTATCGTTCCAAAAACTCATAAAATCACATGAAATCTTGACTAAAGCTGCAGAAGTAGTAAAGAAAAGTCAAAAATGTCTACTTGCCAACAAATCTCCATACCATAGCATGAAATACTAATAGTTTACTGGCTTATATAATGAATTTTGATCTTTCTGTTGGCCATGTATTTTAAATACCATGGCCTATATTCATGTTATATTATAGTACAGTATAGTACAGTACAGTACAGTATAGTATAGTATAGTTATTGACATGCAGCAGCACACACATACAGAGAGATTCATGCAAATATTAAACACATTCTTATTGGTTAGCTCTTTATAATTTTGACAGAGCTGCATTAATTTAGAGCTGTGAACAAACACCTGAGTCATAGATTCATAGGTAACAGTTAATCTGCACCTTCCAGCCAATCAGAACAGAGGATTTTCAAAAGCCACGTTACACAACATGACAACAATTGAGTATTGTTTTTTCAAATTCTTGCAGGCTATTGGACAAACTGTCATAACCTCTAAACTCATCATGTAGTTGCAGCCAATTATAAAGAAGAATAATGCAGATATTAACACAAATTCAACCTTATTTCACCTAAATGTGGCGCTACGGCAACATGGTGAAATAACCGGGTGACTGAGGTCATGAGTTTGACTTTTCTTTCAACTTGAATTCTGATATTTCCAACGTGTTTGTTTTGAAGCAGTTTTAACATTTTCTGTGATTGTTGTAATGAAATAAGAGGACTGTGCAAGTCTCAGCGGAGGGTTCGTGCTCAGTGAAGGATTCTTAGTCACTGATCATTACATTCGCCTCCGTCAGGTCGATGTCAACGGTGATGTCACGACACTGGACCTGTCCGGTCTATTCTCCCAGACTGAGTACGATGTGGCCGTTACCCCAGTGTACGCCGAGGGACCTGGAACCCCGATGCTCGGAACGGCTACCACAGGTCTGAATCTGCTCCTCATTTGTTGTGAATGTGTTCTGTTCTTCCATTATTCACCTTGACGTCACTTTTTCTTCAAATGTCTTTAAAATCTGTTCCTGACAAAGATAGGAATACAACATTTTTACCCAAAAGCAGGCATGGAGACTCACAAAGACACACACACACACACACACACACACACACACACACACACACACACACACACACACACACACACACACACATCCACACACACTTCCAGCTTCAGCATGACGTTGCCTCATCTCTCATTCCTCCTCGTAATCACCGCCACATCTGCCCCCCCCCCTTTGTGTGTCTGTGTGTGTGTGAACAGGTGTCGTTCCTGCCCCCAAGAACCTGAAGTTCTCCGAGGTGACCCAGACCACCTTCAAAGCCTCCTGGGAGCACGGAGCCCCCGATGTGGCCCTTTACCGCATCGGCTGGACCAAGAAGGGAGAAAGCGACTTCAAATTTGTAAGTTAGCGAAACCCTTCAACCCTTTTTAAAGCAGAGATCAGAGTTTTATTCAAGACTAAAATAGACAATAAACAATGTTCATGTCTTAAGAAAAATTAGAATAGCATTATCTTATTAGTTTTTTTAATGGTTTACGACAAATTACATAGATGCATACACATTACTACTACTAAGGCACAGCTTACCTATGTTTTTTAGGTTGATTTCCCATTTTGTCTCTTAGTTATTCCTTTCGAAAACTATTCCTTAACACTTTCAAGAACTTTTGGACATCGTTGAAACTCGATGATTATCTGCTGAAAAACAAAAATGTTCCTTTCCCATTTCCCATTTTCACTACTCTGTAGCACGTACATGCAGTCCTTTTTAGCTGCTGACTCAAGCTTATATTATAATATTTCATTAAAAGCTGAGTTTCATAAAAAATGCTTCAAATAATCATTCCCCCTCATTAAAACTCAGTGGTGGCACAACTTTACCACCAAATAAAGTTTTTTAGTGTTTACTGCGATAGATTAGCCATTTTCAGTCAGTATAAAATTAATTCTACTAAATATTACCTGGCAAGTAGGAAAGCTGGCATGCACATCTCCCAAATGGCAACAACACATCATGCAAAGCTGCACATCAAGCAAATAAACCTAAAAAATCACACAAGTTGTATATATTCATTAAAGAGACAGCCGTACAAACATACTTTAAACTAAGCAGCAGATGTAAGTTTTAAGTGATGATATATTTAAATGTGTAAATCATAGTGCATCATACACAGGTGGCTCCCCTTAAACTGGTTGAAAAACTAAACTGGAATCAGGCTGAAAGTTTTTCCCGAGCTTGGAGAGAATTGGTTTGGAAACATCCAGTCAAGATCTAAAACTTGTTGAGAAGCAGACATCTGGCTTCTTCTGGCTTCTTGGCTTGTATCTGGATTTGTTTTTGTCCACTTTACATTTCTATTTGTTATCAAAAATGCAGCATCAGCAGCTGGATAAATACTCCAGTTTAGTGCTTTTTTTCTTGAAATATGCAGATTAGCTTTGCTTGGACAGCACCGCCTGTCTGCAGTAACGGTAAACATCTGGTTTCAGTTGCTCCTCCGTATCCAACTGATGGTGGAAGGGTTTTTTTTGCCTGTAGCTTGATGGTGTTTCCTTCCTCTGATTAAAACTGGAGCTCGAACGCAGCAGTGCAACTCTTGAGTTCAGACTAAGAGCATTAAAGCACACCTGCAGGTTCTGACTTCACTGCTTCGAACTGCCAACCTTCCCGTAACAGTCCCGCCTCTCGTGTCATACGCCCCCCCGAGGACGGTTTAATTACAACACTGAAAATGAAAATGGTTTTGTTTAAAATGCTAAACGAACAAGAAACACTGTCAAGTTGTCATTTAAGATTTTTCTTATTAGTGATGTTAAAAAAAAAAGAGAGATTTCAAGAATGATCCATTGTGGTTTCACAGATCCCTTAAACTGCCATGCCTCACAAAATTTACTGTGAGCTCCAAGACTTAAGTAAAAACATCCAGTTCAACTGAAGCAATAATAATGCGCTCTTTGTTTTCTTCTTGTTATTCTTTGGCCCTCCAACATTGTTTTTGAGCCCACTTTTGTCTCCCCCACCCAGCACACACTTTAACACACACAAATCTGTGAATGAAATCCATACCAGGTTGTTTATTGCAGTCTTAGTTTTATCTCAAAAATGCCACATTGTTAGACTTTTCTTTATTCACCGGTGAAAACACGAAACGGCAACTTCTTCACAGTTTTAATGAAGCATGATGGGAGGAGTTGTCCTACTTATTTTTCATCAAGAACTTAATTGAAGTGTCACGCATCACCTGCTTTAAGCCAAAAATATGACATTTCTTTTTAGATTTTAAGGAATAAAGTGTAAGAATAAACCGAGAAGGGAGAATTAGGTCGTTTGCAATTATGGTGGAGAAAAAGACATCATGCTCCACTTTAACGAAACAACATGCAGAGTCAAAGCTTTTTGCACCTTCTGTGACAAAATGCACAAGTCTGTACATTGATTTTTCACAGTTTACCACCCAGAATATAATATTATACAGATGCAGTGACCACTAAGCAAAAAAAACAGTTGGTTGCAGCAAAAACAAGGACCATATGTTTTCGCCCCAGACCCAAATGTGCTTTGACAAATAACAGCTCTTATAGCAGAAGACTATTCAAATGTTATTTCCTGTCTTTTCTTGTTAAACTTAAGTTAAATGAAGTGAAGTTTACAGATTAGAAAGTGAGCGCAAACCAACCAGATGTGAACGTGTCAGCGAAACCAAAAAAATGAGCACATCTAATGCAGAGATGACAGATGTTTTTAAAGCGGTATGAGGGATATTGTGACAGATCGGGCGACCGCAACAGCTTCTTTTATTGGACTTACTCGATGTCAGACACCAGATTCATCCCTACTACTAGTACAGAGACGTTTTAAAGCAAAATTAGCCTAAAGACTTAGCCTAGCCTTGTCAAAATGACTACTTTAAAATGTGTCTTTCTCCAACTATTTTAATCATAAAAACACCCTCTGGATAGCATGATAATACAATCCAATGGTAGATAAAATATTCCTTTATTAGTCCAACGATTGGGAAATTTGCAGTATTGCAGCTGCAAAGTGGACAATAAAAATAGAAGAGCATCAATAAAAAAGAAACAATACAAAAGCAATAAAAAGATTAGGATAGATTTTATTTGTCAGTCAGATTATACACTATGCATTGCCAATTTCGTAGTATTGGCTCAAAAAATAGTGCAGAATAATTTTAAAATGTGCTGATATTAAAAATAATAAAACTGGGGAAATTAAAAGTGTAATTGCACAGCAGTACTCTGTAAACAGTCCATGGAACCATCCATTGTGAGTGGGTGTATATAATAAAATATCGTAAAATACTAATGGAAATAATGGATTCTGCTTCTGCTTCTCACCCTTATTGCTCAGGATTTCTTATCTGTCATTAGAACTGAGAAAATGGCAAAATAAATACATTACTCTACATATTTAAATACACTACTAACACTGATCTTCTTTTCTTCTCTTTTCTGTCACTAGGCCATCCTGAACAGCGACGAGACCACCCACGTTCTGCCCGACTTGGACCCCGACACCGACTACGACGTCACGGTGACGGCCATCTACCCGGACGAGTCGGAGAGCGAAGACCTGATGGGAACGCAGCGCACCCGTAAGTCGGCCGCTGCAGACTCCCAGCGCGTTGCCAGCTCCCTTACACACAACCATCATATTTGACGCTCACAGATGTGACTCGCTTTGGAATAACATTGTTGTTTTTTCAACGTCTCTTTTTCTAGTGTTATCGGCTCCGGAGGGTATGTCATATGCGAAGGACTGGTTCCTTTTCTTTGAAATGTTCATGATTTTGTGTGGAATGGTAATGTGGACGATCAGGGACAGTGTTGACGGGAGCACACTTTGTTTTTTTCCCCCTCATAACTGCATGTGTGTGCATTTCAGTGCCTTTCTGTGCGTTCACACCACAAGAAACTGAAGGGGTCAGTCACAGGACAACCACTGACGCTCCGCAGACTACTAATACTTTATAGTTTATTTACCAGTGTGTTGCTTAACAAATGTTGGATGAAGCTCAGGTCTTATGAAACATTATCGTTGGTGCTACAGCTACCAACCAGATGGTTTGCCTGATTAAGGAAATGTAGGAAAATGTATACATGTGGACGGAGAAACCACGTCTCCTTTGGTTAAAATGATATATTAGCAGTGTAATCTCCATTTTAAATTAGTGTATATATAATATATATCATTATAAAGGCTGAGATCTGTTCCAGAATGTCGATAAACAGGCTTCTTATAAACAGATAAAATAAAGCAAAGGTAAGCACTTTATTAGCTAATAGAAGTTCAGAAATGAAAGTAATACATTTCACTTTCTGTGTTGTTGTTGGGCTTCTTTTTTTTTTGCCCATGGTATAAACACGATAATGCAGAAAAACAAAGAACTGGATGTGGTCTCCACCTGGTCCATTATCTTCATATATCAGTTCACCTTATATAGAATTATTTCGTAGTGATACCCTAATAATTTCCCATAATTTCATAGTTTAAATTTTGATAGTTTTGCATTTAATTCTCTTCTCTGTTTCATTATCTGTGGCGGCCGGAAAGGAGCGCAAAGTACGAATTGTACAGTGCAACCGACAGTTATCTGTGCATATGTTTATTATGATTTGAATTATATTAATTATGCTGAAACATCACTAAATACTAGTGTGCTTACGAGCTACTGCAGTTGTATTATTGCAGTAATCTGTTTCTGTGTGTGTTAGAAAACTTGACGAAACACCAAAATCTGACTCTGACACGTTAAGTTATGTTGTAACATTAACAACATTTAATTAAAAAACACTTTATTTATCAAGATTATTGACTATTGCATGAGCCTGCGTACAGTATTTCACTAAATATATGACGACTCTGAGGCACACACATGTTCTTTGAGATTAATATACGTCTAATTTAACACTGGACATTAGGATTCTCTATTTCCAATGCATGGTAAAGGTTATATAATTATATAAAAGTTAGCCCAGGTCAGCTTCACAGTATGCATGTATTTTATTGTGGTGTGAACGTAGATTCAGAGCTTCAAATGCAAAAAGTGTGAAAATTGACCAGTAACATGTCATCCTCCATAGATCTCCATCCTTGTGTGTTTTTAATTCCACTGTGAACCATTTTTTCGTTGTTGTCCCACCATTTTCCACCATTTTTTGTCACTTTAACATTCTCTCTTGTCACATTCATCTCACATTGTAACGTCATTTGATCATGTCAACCTCCATCAGTGTTCATCTCAGTCATCAAATGAATGTTGTCGCATGTTGTCGTGTTTATTGTACAGTGTTTCTGACGCAGGGTTGGGTGTCAGGGAACTTCTGATTCAGAGATTCAAGATTTAAGAAAAAAACCCTCTTATACTAGATTTACCTTTTAAATGTATTATATTTGTTAATAGCCCCAAAATTACTACTTGCCCACCCAAATCTATTATATAGATCTCCTACATTTATTTGTGACTGTTCCAAAATATATTTAAGAGCTCCTTAAATCTATTTGTTATTATTCTAAAATAATGTTCCTGTTGTCCTCCCGGGTCAAATTGATCCCGTCAGTTTTGACTGTTTCTTATTTCCTCCCTCCCTCCTTCCTTCTTTCCTCTGTCCTTCTTTCCTTCCTCCCTCCTTCCTTCTTTCCTCTCTCTCTCCCTCCCTCCTTTCCTTCCTTCTTCCTTCCTCCCTCCTCTCCTTCCTTCCTTCCTTCCTTCCTCCTGTCCTTCCTTCCTCCTTTACTTCCTTCCTTTCATTCTTCCTTCCTTCCTCCTTTCCTACCTTCCTCCCTCCCTTCCTTCCTTCCTCACTTTCTTCCTTCTTCCTTTCCTTCCTCCCTTCCTTCTCTCCTTACTTCCTTCCTCATTCCTCCCTTCCTTCTCTCCTTACTTCCTTCCTCATTCCTCCCTTCCTTCTCTCCTTACTTCCTTCCTCTTTTCCTTCCTTCCTTCCTTGACTCGAGGACAACAGGAGGGTTAATATATTATCAATTTTATAGATATGTTATAAAACCTGTTATTATGCCCATCCAATGTCTTAAAATTGTTACATTGCCCTGTAGATTTATTTGCTATTATCCATTAAAAAAATGTTGTATCGCCACCAGGGTTTTTGTTATTAACCCTAAATTAGATACATTTTTTATAATCCCCAAATGTCTAATAATGTCCACATCCAGGGTGCAAAATTAATGTTTTCTGTCCACCAGTCAAAAGTTGGTGAATGTTCTAATGTTACCAGCCTCTCTATAGATTAAAGTTGTTTTTTTTGGCCGGTTAATGAAGCAAATCTACCAAATTTTACCAATCATTTGTTGGTGGCTGATGCTAATTTTACACCCTGGTCCCCATTATTGACTCCTCCTGATTTAAAATGTTAAGAAATGATTTGAATTGTAGGTTTTTCTTGACTCCAGCCCTGCTCTGAACAGCTTCATTGTCCATGCTGCCGCTCCTGTTTTGAACCACATAACCCTGCTACTTCCATCCTACAATTGACCCTTTCAGCACCATGACCCGCGGGATTGTGGGAGCATCACCAACACTGCCATCATCATCCTCACCATCACCATCACCATTGCTCATCAAACACAGCGTGTAATGATCGTACTGTTTGTCTCACTTTATTTGTCTGTATTCTCCCAGTGCTTCCAGAGCCTCCTCAGAACTTGAGGGTTTTCAACGCCACCATCAACACACTCACGGTGAAGTGGGATGCCCCACCCGGCCCCGTCAAGAGCTACAAGCTCACTTACGAGCCCACTGCTGGAGGAGACCCGATCACAGTAAGTCCACTAATCATTTTACTGTTTAAAGCTACAGCAGGAAAGATTTTTAGATATGTTGTAACTTTAAAAAAACGTTCCTGCACACCATACGGTCGTAGTTACAGGTAGCATTAAAAACTTGAAAAGAAAAGATTGTTTTATTAAGGTGAGTTCAAGTGATGGTCGGTGTGTAGGATTTTTTGGTTTTCTTTTCAAGATGTTTTGGTAAAAATAGAGCGGTTTCGTCAGCGTACGTAAATCAGAAGATTCACTTTACCCCCAAAGTGAGATACACACGATGCTTTTATTCATGTTTTCTTCTTCTGGAAATTAAGAAAAAATGAATAAAAGATTAAAAATCTGCAGTCTTCTCAGAAAAGGCTGCAAGTAATGATTGTTTTCTGACCTTTTGGTGTTGTGTTTTAATGTGTTTTAGTTGTTTTCATCTACACTAAGCATATACAAATACAGATAATATTTAAAAGACTACAAGAAAAGAAGAAGTAAAAGAAAAGAAAATGGAAATAAATGAAATAACAGTAGAGAGAAGAATCATGGACAAAGGAATAAAAGTTAGAGTGCAGTTACAATGAGGAAATGAACAAATAGAAGAAAAACAAAAGGTATACCAGAAATTTAAAAAAAATACAGCAAGAACTATTAAATTAAAAGCACCAATTTGAAAGTAATAAAATAACTATCAAAGCATCAGATTAAAATTGAATTAAAAATAAGTAGAAATGTGTAAAACTATGTAAAAACACATCAAAGCATGAAGGAAATATAATAATTGTATAATAGTGTTTTCTGGCAATAAATTTAAACAGTTAAACAGTGTAGGTATACATATAATTAAATATAAGTATATAGTATAGGTTATATAAGCATACATACAAATATTACCATTTCTGATCACAGTAGGGTTTATTTTCTCTCAACCGAGTCTCCTGGAAAAAAACCAAACTGCAGTGTATTTAAAATCAAACCTCTTTGTGACAGTCGTAGTATATTTCTAAGCTGTAAATCTCACGTACAGTAAATGTAAGAAGCAGAAATCCCATAAAATATTCCCTCTTTAAAAACACACGTAACCACTTGGCTCACGCTCGTATCAAGAGACGAAAGCTGCAGCCGCTCCGCTGACACCGAACAATCGTCTTCGGCTTCTGAGATTTGTAAAATGTTTATTTAAGCCTTTTAGCCTTTTACACCCAAACTGGCTTCAAGTCACGGATTGTTGTTTTTTTGTGTGAATTTGACGTTTACCAGAAAACGAATCCCTCTCTGCTGTGTATCCTCTGTTTGTCCGGGATTAGAAGAACATTATGAATGAATTCCATGTTAGGGAGTATTTATCTAATATGTTCTTATAAACGGAGGTATTGTTCTGCTGTTGTTTTCGGGGTGCGGTGCTGTCAGCTGTGGTGCTTTTCTTTTGTGTTTTTTTTGTGTGAACCGGGAAACTTCTCCAGCGATGGTTCAAGTTACTTAATGACAAAATGATGAATGTCTTAATATGACGGAGCGTTTCTAATCCGTCAGTTTGAGTCTCAGTGGACACACAGGAAAAAAGCAGTTATATTGTGGTTTTCTCTTCCTCTGGAGATACATATTCAGGATGTTCACAGCAAAAAAAGATAAGGAAAAAGAACTGTAATAAATCTCTGTCGTTATTATTAGCAAGAAAAACATTCAGAAAACCGGAGATGTAGATTTTTTTCTTGTGCGTATTTAAAATGTGGGGAAAAATACTCACTTTTCACAAGTAAAAACCTTCCATTTGAACTTTTACTCAAACAAAAATGAACAAATATCTGCATTAGAATCTAAGTGTCAAAACAAAAATCACTTCTGATGCATTTTAATCTTATCTGGAGATAAATAAAACCTTAAATGTCCAGTTTAAGGTTTGTAAACCTCTTTGAAAGCCAATATGAGTCATTATATCTAACAGGGCTAAAAAATCAGGCTACTTTCAGAGTTTCAGATCATTTTCTACTAAAAGTGATTTTAACCAATTAACTCTGAGAGAAGTGGCTGCATTTTATCGTTTTTTGACATGCTTTAAACGACCTAAGTTTACATTTACTTGACAAAGATCCTCCCAAGGAAAAGAGGAAGTAGTGTAATGGTTGAAACCACCTTATCAAAAGTCTATCTTCTCCCATGACCACAGGGCTGGGCAACATTTCAGATCAATGTAATTAATTTGAATATTTGTTTTTGCACAATTTGTAAAAGGTCAAAATCATGACATCATAACAATATGACTTTAATATAACTTGATATTTTAGTCAGAAAGTAAGTAAAACATAGATCCTGGCTGCTGCAGTAGCTGTTTTGAGTCACAATAATCCCATAAACTGACTCTCTAAGTTAGTAAATAGTTTAATGTTGTAAACTCTTCAAGAGGAGGTTCATGTCGATGGTTGAAACCAGTGTTCGCTTAGCAGTTCCTACCTTATCTAAAGTCTGTCTTCTACCATGATCACAGGGCTCGGCAACATTTCAGATCAATGTAATTTGAATATTTGTTTTTGCACAATTTGTAAAAGGTCAAAATCATGACATCATAACAATATAACTATAATATAACTTGATATTTTAGTCAGAAAGTAAGTAAAACATAGATCCTGGCTGCTGCAGTAGCTGTTTTAAGTCACAATAATCCCATAAACTGACTCTGAGTTAGTGAATTTAACCGTTGCATCTATGAGACAGACAGACTTAAAATGACTCTGCACACTGATCTGAGCTCTTGGTTTGTATTTGTAGATTATGTTTCATCTCTGCTCATTAAAGTTAAAGCGTTGGGAGTCAAATGAACAGTTTCCATATCTGACTCTATTCAGTTTGTCTCTTCCTGCTGGTTAACTAACACTAGCTATAGCAGCAGTCTGCAGATATCAGAAACAAACACAATCAACAGCAGATCCATTAGCGAGCAGACCTTTCTGCTCTGCTTGAAGCTGTTTTTTTAAACTGGATCAGAAAACACTTACATTCATCAGTTTTGTGTCAGTATTTTGGAAAGCAATGACAAACAATATCACAACATATGTGTCGGATCAGAAAAACACTTGGAAGGCGAAGAAGAACAAATGAATTCTGACCTTTAGTTGTACTTGTTTTAAAACAACATTATTAATCTCATGTTGAATTTAAAACCCCCAAAAAACTAAAAAAGTAAACATTAAAAAATCCAAAGTAGAAAAGTAGTCTCCGAAAATGGGAATAGTAGCACGACTTCTCCTGGAGTATATGTTAGAAGAAATGATGATGAATTGTAAGTTAAAATCAGCTCATCATCATCAGTCTTAATAGAGATGTTTGACAAGGACAACAACAACAACAAATAAATAAATCAGGGGACAGAAGCTGCAGGAAACATGTTGCATTTAAATAACACAAGTTGGATTAAGTCTCTCTTGAGATGCTCAAAATGCTCCGTTAGAGAAATTTCCGGGCCATTCTGCGCTCCTTCATCATATCTTGACATGTAGTTTAGGATAGCATCCCATAGCGTAATGGTGTATTTAGAAGAGTCCTGCATTTGGCCGCCAAACTGGCATTCCTGCACCATGACTCAACAGTGATTAGCGCTGGAAATGTCTTGAAAGGAAAGTGAAGAGACTGTATGAAAGGAATTTCAGCGGAGTTACACATTTTTATTGTGTCCCGGAGATGTTATGACAGAGTTCCCCAAAACAAGATGTCAAGAGTCGAATCATGATGTCAGTGATACCGATCTTGTCTAATGGATCTGTGATTGTTAGAGCAGCAGAAGACTGAGAGCATCTGGTGTTGTGTTGTGTTGTTTTTAACATCAGTCATATGATATCAGACAGGATGTTTGTTTGTGCCGGATGAGCTCAGGGTTTCCTCACTGCTCCGAAAAGTGTAGAAATATTTGGGTTCAAAGTCCAGCAGAAAAGTAGGAAAAAAGGATATATTTAAATCTGCATTGACGTAGATGTAAATCCAGTGTTATGTATTGTCGTATTATTATCCTGTATTGATAAATATAGTGTAATATGAGAGTCAGAAGGAAATAATAGCAGCACACTGAGGTGGTCTTGCTGTAAATCAAAATATATTAAATCATAGTGAAAACACACAGAGATGAAAGTATGAGAAACTCCTGTGAGAATCTGCAGGCTAAAGAGGATTTTTAGCTGTCTGGTGATATTTGATATGTTTTTTTTATTGTCATTAAATCCCACGAAAAAGACCAAAACCAACAATGAGTTGATCTACTACCAAGTAATACGTGTATCCACAGCTTGATATAGCTTCTGTGCTGTAGAGCTCTGCTGTTGTGTCCAAAAACCATTAAAAACACATCAATGAGCCTCATCGCTGCACACTGGGTGACATGTTGTTCCTTCATAACTATTAATACACAGTTTAATTAGACTTAATCCCACACACACACACTGTTTTAATGCCATAAATACTCACTAGACCACCAAATGTGTGTAAGTAGATCCCAAAAAACAAAGTATTTCCTCCGTTCTGAGCGATGTTTATTAAAAAACTAAATTAAAATGAAATTATATGTGATTAATGCCTTCTGTAGCAACCAGTGGGCCACACAGGGAAGGTAGTGGGAGGGCAGAAAGTGTTAGTTTGGGTCTTTTAATGGGAGACAAATAAATACCGCTAAGACCAGACTTATTGTAACAGCCAAGTTAATAGAGGATATCAACAAAATATCAGTAACACTTCATAAAAAAGCACTTTATATCTGCAGAAAGTAAGAAAAGTTTATTTATTTAGTCCTTTTTCAAAACAGAAAGCTTTTAACAAAATGAAGCAAATGGATCAAATGGACAATATAATGTATAAAAACTATGAAACAAAATGCACAATCCAGAAAATATGAATGCATAAGATTTAAAAACATGAAAGGATTTAGTAAAGGTCTTTATGGAGGAGAAACAACAAGTATAATTCGATGAGTATAGACAATATAAGACAAGTATAATTCACATAAATTGACTTGAGGAATGTGATATTAGAGGAAAATTCCACTCAGAGTCTGTAAAACATAATTAAAGTCTGACAGCTTTCAGCATTTTGGTGCTCGTGTTGCTTTTAAAACCTCGAATCAAAGAGACCAAATCTGAGCTCAAACTGCCAGTTTATTGGTCACAAAAACTTCAAAATGCTTCATTATGTCGAGGGGAGGAGTCTGCAAGAGATACAGCAGCCTGAAGATGAAAGATGAGATGTGACGGACATTTCCAAAATCCTTTTTAGGTTGTTTTTAACAGATTTGACGCTGCAAAATAACTGGATGTTTTTTTTTATAAAAGAAGCACATGTTTAAACTGATTTTCTTTTGGATTTTTATATCTCACCACAGTTTACAACAAACAAGCGTCTCTTGTAGTAAAATCAGAAAACCAAAAAAACAGACAAACCGACAAGAAAAACAGGAAAAAACAGAAATTATCTTCTAAAAAATAAACAAGAGCCCTTCAATCCTTTTATAATGATAATAACAAATGACCATTTTGTTTATAAAATGTCAGAAAATATTAAAAAATGGAGTGTTGACATCTTGTTTGGTCGGACTAACGATCCAAAAAAAACCCAAAAACGTTCAGTTTACACAGATATTAAACAAAGATAAGCAGCACATCCTCCAACTGGATGAACTGGGATCAGAGGGTTTTTTTGGGTCACTTTCCTTTAAAAAATAATGACCTTATTATTAATCATCAATTAAAATAGTTGCAGATTTAGTTTCTGGTGATCAGCTAATTGATTAATTGATTAATTGTTGCTGCTTTCAGTAAGAAGCTAGAGCCAGCAGCTGCTTAGCTTAGCTTAGCTTAGCATAAATACTAGAAATAAGGAATAGCAACTAGCCTGGCTCTATCACTCATTAGATTTAATCCAAAACTACTAATAACTATATAATGAAAATATATAATCCATAATAACTGTATTAAGTTAGATGTTAATTCTTTGCTTGTGTCTCAACGTTAAAATTCAGCCACATTCCTAAAATACTGATGTAACTGTGATGTGATACCCTGCATCATCTATCTCTTAGCTACCACACAAACTGTTTATGCCCTCGATGAATGTGTTTACAGAGTCCGTTTCATGATATACTGCCAAGTGGTTTGCTCAGCATGTCTCAAAGGGGCCTAACTGGGATTCCTTTTTCCAGGGAAATACTTAACATACTCATGTATAAATACTGTAAATTGGTTTGTCTGACATCGAGCAGCAGCTTAATCTTTAAGGAAATTACACAGTGTGAATTGTTGTGACGTTAGAGGGTCAGTTTAGTTTCTGGAAAGACCGAAGCATGAGATCAGGGATAAATGATTACAGAGTTAGAGATATTAAGTTTTTTTTCATAGTTTTGTAGATTTTATAGATTTAAGGATAATTTAAAAAGTCAGTTCTGCTCGTTACATCATTGTTTTATTAATTTCTATTCTTCTAATATTAATATAATTACATACAATGATGAAATGAAGAGTTTCCATTATGCAAGCAGTGTGAGCTTGTACTTGGATAAAGGGACGGCTGACAACGAGAGAAGAAACTTTATTTTATTGGTCAAAAAAGAATCCTTAAATGAACTTTTACAATACTAAAAAGTTAAGATTTTGTGCTTGATTTAGCATTTTTATCACTGTTTAATCTTGTAATATGTCATATTTTTATCTGAACTAAATGAGTCCACCTTAAAGGACACTGACACAGATTCTTAGCTTCATCATATGATACATGTTGCTGTAACGGTCGTGTTTTCTCATCAGCTGAAAACGTTTCTTTCTCTTTCACAACAGATTCAGGTCGGAGGGAAGAAGACCACGACTGTCCTGACGAAGCTGGAGCCCAACACACCGTACACCGTCACTTTGGTGGCCGTCTATGAAATCGGCAACAGCAAAGAAATCAGCGGAGAAGGAAAGACCAGTGAGTGTCAGACGTTCACAGGAGGAGACAACATTTAGAGAAGATAGTCCTCATTGTGCTAAAATCAGGGCAGCAAATTTATAAAGTTTCAAACTGATCAGTGTCTGGTTTTCTTGGAGTTATAGAAAGTACTTCAGTCTTGCATGAAAAGCTTGTATATCTAGTTCTGGGAGGGTTTAATGCCATTTAAATCCAGTATATAAAAGAAGGAAGGAAAGACAGACAGCCGAGGAAAAAGAAGGACAGAAAGAAAATGGAAATACAAAGAAAAATCAGTAAAAAAGGAAGGAAAGATAGTCGAAATATAGCAAAAACAGGGAAAAAAATAGGATGATATTAGTAATATTTTATGATCATTTAGAGAAGACAGTCCTCATTGTGATAAAATCGGGGCAGCAAAGTTATAAAACTTTCAAAAAGAAGTATTCGGATCTTAAGCAAGAGTAGGAATGCTGGGAAAGTACTTAAGTTTTATGTTCCATGAAAAGATGGCACCTCTAGTTTTTGGGGAGTTTCATGCCCTTTAGACCTGTAAACAAAAGAAGGAAAGACAGACTGCAGAGGAAAAGGAAGGAAAGAAAAAATAGGGAAATGCATAGAAAAAATAGTGAAATAAGAAAAGAGGAACAGGAAGAACAAAATAACGGTGAAAGGAAGGAAAGATAGTACAAAAAAATAGCAAAAAGGGGGAAAAAAGTAGGATGATATTCGTAATATTTTATGATTTTGCTGTATTTCATGTTGAATATGAAACCATCTCATGTGCCAGATAAATATAGTGGAGTAGAAATTACAATAATCATCTATCTATGTAGTACAGGAAGAATAGAAAGTCTCCTAATATGGTGATAGCGAAATAGAGATCTGTATTAAACGATCTCATTTCCCTTCCTGTAACTCCTGTGTTTCCGTCCTCTCAGAGCCGCTGGGTGGAGTGAGGAACCTGCAGGTGTTGAACCCGACCATGACGACTCTGAACGTTCGCTGGGAGCCCGCCGAGGGCCGAGTGAAGGAGTACAAAGTCTTTTACGTTCCTGCAGCCGGAGGAGCTGAGAGCATGGTAGGAATGATTGAAGCTTCCTGTTACACCCAAAGTGACCCGAGTGTCATTTTTTATGACTCACCCACATCTATCTACTCTACTCCTAATATGTCAAACAGCTACTTCCTTACAGATATTTCACCACACTTTTTATATGACTATTTCCAATAACTAAGACACCTTTCAGCCTTATTTTATGTTGCATTATTGGTTCTCTGTCTTCTTCTTTGGGTTTGAAATGAGCTCATTTGTGTCTTTTTTTGGGGGGGAAATTTTAGGAGAAAGTGTCAGGGAGCACAACTAGCACCGTCCTCCGAAGCCTGCAGCCCGACACTCTCTACACCGTCTCTCTGGTTCCCATTTACATCGAGGGAGAAGGAAAGAAAATGGCTGAAAACGGAAAAACAAGTAAGACCGAACACTTCAAAAATAGTCATGTATCAGCACTTTCTGTTGCTGAAGTTGTACTAAAATGGACAAAAAGGTGCAAACGTTTGCTAAAGATAAAAAATAATGAGATTATTATTTTTTATTCTGTGAGAAAGGGGAACTATAACTTTGTAAGTAAAAGTAGGAATGCCAGAGTGAGAAAATACTTTATTACAAAATAAACAGTCCTGATTTCACAATGTTTTAATGACTTCTAATAAATTTGTTGTAAAAATGTAATATAAGGCATCTGAATTAAAAGTAGGGAAGAAGAAGGGTTGAGTTCAGTTTTACTGTTGCATGAAAAGCTTGCATCTCTAGTTTTTTTTAATGTCATTTATATCCTGTAAAGAAAGGGAGGAAAGAAAGACAGACTTCAGAGGAAGAGAAAGGATTGAAAAACAGCAAAGAAAATATGGAAATACAAAGAAAAACATAGTAAAAGAAGGAAAGACGAGTGGGAGGAACAAAAGAAGGATGAAAGGAAGGAAAGATCTAGGGGGAAAAAAGGGGAAAAAATGGAAGAGAGGGAAGAGAAGAAAAAAAAGGGGGAAACAGGAAGCAATATAAGATGATATTAGTAATATTTTATGATCTTGTTGTATCTCATGTTGAATATAAAACCATCCCAAGTGTCAAATAAAAGTAATATATTCATCTATTTATAAAGAGCAGCGAGAATAGAGAGTCTCCCAAAATGGTGATACAGAAATACAGATATGTAGTAAATAATCTGATTCCCTTCCTGTAACTCCTGTGTTTCTGTTCTCTCAGAGCCTCTGGGTGCAGTGAAGAACCTGCAGGTGTTGAACCCGACCATGACGACGCTGAACGTGCGCTGGGAGCCCGCCGAGGGCCGAGTGAAGGAGTACAAGCTCGTCTATGTTCCTGCAGCCGGAGGAGCTGAGAGCATGGTAGGACTGGTAGGGAAACCGTCAGCTTCCTGTTGGCTGGAACTGAGCAGTGTTACACCCAGAGTCGAATTATTGACCCTGAGTGTTGAACTTGTCATTTTTTTAAACCTTAATGGGAAAAGAAATGACTGATTGTATCTAGCATTTATTTAAAAACCTTCACACGCTTTGGAGCTGCTTAGATTTGCTGTCAATCCACCAGAAATGAGAGTAAAGGAAACACAAACTGGACACATGTTTTTCTCTTTTCTCTCTTTTTATATGTGATTTAAATCTACAGGATAGCTCACTACAAGCAGAGTCTGTTTCTGTTGCTAGATTAACCCTCCTGTTGTCCTGGATTCAAGGAAGGGAGGGAGGAAGGATGGAAGGAAGGGAGGGAGGGAGTAAGGAAGGAAATGAGGGAAGAAGGAAGGGAGGGAGGAAGAAGGAAGGAAAGGAGGGAAGAAGGAAGGATGGAAGGGAGGAAGAAGGAAGGAAATGAGGAAGGAAGGAAGGATGGAAGGGAGGAAGAAGGAAGGAAAGGAGGAAGGAAGGAAGGAAATGAGGAAGAAGGAAGGAAAGGAGGAGGGAGTGAGTAAAGAAGGAAGGAGGGAGGGAGGGAGGAAATAAGGAAGGAGGGAGGAAATAAGGAAGGAGGGAGGAAGGGAGAAAGGAAAAGTGGAAGGGAGAAAAGAAGGAAGGAAGGAAGGTAGGAGGGAAGGAGGAAAGAAGGAAGGAGGGAGGAAGGGAGAAAGGAAAAGAGGAAAGAAGGAAAGAAGGACAGAGGAAAGGAGAAAGGAAAAGAGGAAGGGAGGAAAGGAGGGAGGAAGGGAGAAAGGAAAATAGGAAGGGAGGAAGGAAGGAAAGGACAGAGGAAAGAAGGAAGGGAGGAAGGACAGACGGAAGGGAGGAAGGGAGGAAAGAAGAAGGAACAAACGGGGTCAATTTGACCCGGGAGGACGACACGAGCTAATCAAGGGAACCTCAGGAGCAGTTATTGATGCCTCTCCAATGACTGAGAAACTTTTCATCGTTACTTTGTGTTGTATTTTTGATTCTTTGTCTCTAATGTGTAATTTTTCTTCTACATTTTAGGAGACGGTGTCAGCAGGCACCACTAACAGCATCCTCCGAGGCCTGCAGCCGGACACCCTCTACACCGTCTCTCTGGTTCCCGTTTACGCCGAGGGAGAAGGAAAGACCATGTCGGAAAATGGAAAGACAAGTAAGACCGAACACTAAAATCTTCACGTATCACTGCTTTCTGTTGCTGAAATTGTACTTTGTTGTTTTCATAAAGTCTGTGAGAAAGACGGACGATCATTTTTGTATTTACACAGCATTCATGTGGTATTTTGAGTAGGGGACTCCCTGTGGTTTGGAGCTGAAAGGAGCCCATTCATACAGGTTTTCAGCTAGAAAAAATATTATTTTGTCATTTCTGCCAATTAATAAGACCTTAAATAACCTTAAATGTCTTTGCTGAAAACAAGACATCTGAAATAACACCATAAAGCAAAGTTTTAAAAAAAAGACATGTAAGTTGTGTTTAAGTGTCTCCAAATTAAACTTGGATAGAAAAAAAAGTGTTTGTCAATGAGCCAGTTTACTACTACAGTATTTAAAGTAGTCAAGTAGGTTAGAAAGGGCCTTGTTTCCGTCCCCCCTTTGTAACCTACCTGGATTACTTTAACCCTCCTGTTGTCCTCGAGTCAAGGAAGGGAGGAAGAAGGAAGGAAAGGAGGGAGGAAGGGAGGAAGGAAGGAAGGGAGGAAGAAGGAAGGAAAAGAGGGAGGAAGCAAGGAAGGACAGAAGAAAAAAAACAGAAGGAAGGAAGAAAGGGGATGGAGGAAGGAAGGAAAGAGGGAGGGAGGGAGAAAGGAAAAGAGGAAAGGAGGAAGGAAGGAAAGAAGGACAGAGGAAAGAAGGAAGGTAGGAGAGAGGGAGGAAGGCAAAGAGGAAAGGAGGAAGGAAGGAAAGAAGGACAGAGGAAAGAAGGAAGGGAGGAAGGTAGGGGGAAGAAAGAAGGAAGGAAGAAAGGGGATGGAAGAAAAAAGAAGGAAGGAAGGAAAGAAGGACAGAGGAAAGAAGGACGGGAGGAAGGGGGATGGAGGAAAGAAAGAAGGAAGGGAGGAAGGAAGGAAGGAAGAAAGGGGGATGGAGGAAGGAAATAAGGTAGGAAGGAAAGAGAGAAGGAAGGGAGGAAAGAAGCCAAAGATCCATCATCCATCCTACCAGAGTATAAACGTCTCATCCGTTGTGTTTAGGACCACTGGGAGGAGTGAAGAACCTGAGGGTGACCGACCCCACCATGACCTCCCTGAATGTGAAGTGGGACCCGGCTGATGGCGCTGTCCGCCTGTACAAAGTCTTCTTCGTGCCTGCCGCTGGAGGCCAAGAGGACATGGTGAGGCTCTGTTACATCTGTCATACCATTTAGAATAAAAATAGCCCAGGCTGCTGTTCAGGGCAGGTATTTCATGGCATCACTGAGTAAGGTAATGAGTTTACAAAAGACAAATACCTTAAAAGAAAAACAGTTTTATTGAGGTTTAAGACTTCCAATATGACTGCTGGAAGGCTCGTACCAAAGCCGAGTCTCATTTCTAAACTAGATCCTGTCCTGCCAGCTTCGGCGAGGCAACGTAACAAAAAGCTTTATTTATTCTTTCAGTCTTCCAGAAAAAAAAAAGGTACTTGAAAGAGACACTTATGCCACTTTCATTGCTTACGTTTACACTTAAAAATGGCATTTAAACTCCTCAGTGTTTACACATCATGGTTACTCTTCAACTGGCTCCGTCAACTTCATTCAGCTCCTTCAACTGCAACTTTATTCGCTGCTGGAGCTGAGTGACAAATTTCGTTCCTTCATGTTTTTAATATGTATGAATGACAATAAAACTGAAGTGAACTGAATAGATGGACATACTTTAGAGTGAACTATTAATCCCACTATTTGTTATTAATAGCAGTAAAAATACATTTCAAAAGGTCCCAAGAGTCAATGTTTTAGGTCATTTAAGCTGCTTCAAATGTTTTAAATGCAGTTTTTCTTCTTTGTAAAACTGGTTGCTAATTATATATATTTTTCTCACAAAAGCATCAAAACTTCATATAAAAATAAGCTTAAACAAAACTGTCATCAGAAATATATATATATGATATGATGGCAAACCATGTTAAAATAAATAGCGTATCATCAGTAAAGAAAATTTCTGCGCATTTCCAGAGTTCAAAGAGTGATACCTGACACAATTAACATTCCTGTCGTCCTCCCTTCCTTCCTTCCGTCTATCCTTCCTCCTCCCTCTCTCTTTCTTTCTTTCCTTCCTCCATCCCATTTTCTTCCCTCCTTCCTTCTTTCCTCCCTTCCTTTCCTCCCTCCCTTCCATCCATCCTTCCTCCCTCCTTTCCTTCCTTCCTTCATTCCTTCCTTCCTTCCTTCCCTCCTTCCTTCCCCCCTTTCTTCTTTCCTCTTCCCTTCCTTCCTCCCCTCCTCTTTTCCTCTCCATCCCTCCCTCCTTCCTTCCTTCTTTCCTCCATCCTTCCTTCCTCCTTTCTTTCCTTCCTTCCTTCCTTCCTTCTTCCTCCCTTCCTTACTCCTTTCCTTCCTTCTTCTTCCCTTCCTTCCTTGACTCGAGGACAACAGGAAGGTTAATGTTACATACAGCATATAAATGAACTGTTTATCAGTTATGAAACTAACAAAAACACCTTTTTGAAAATCTTCGTCCCTTAGGAGCAAGTTCCTGCAGGCACCACCACCATCATCCTGAGGAACTTGATGCCTGACACAGTATACACAGTGTCCGTGTTACCGGTCTATCCGGCCAGGGAAGGAAAACGCCAGTCAGACAACGGAAAGACACGTAAGTCACAATGGAGACGGAAACTTTTCATATGAATCTGTTGAATGTGTTTTAACCTTAGTGTCGTCCCCGTCTGTTTTGACTGTTCCTTCTTTCCTCCCTCCTTCTCTCTTTCTTTATTTCCTCCCTTCCTTCTTTCCTTCCTCCATCCCCCTTTCTTCCTTCCTTCTGTCCTTCCTTCCTCCCTCCCTCCCTCCTTCTTTCCTTCCTTTCTTCCTTCCTTCCTTCCTTATTTCTTTCCTCCCTCCCTCCTTCCTTCTCTCTTTTTTTCCTCCCCCACCTTCCTTCTTTCCTCTGTCCTCTTTTCCTTCCTTGCTCCCTTCCTCTTTTCCTTTCTCCCTCCCTCCCTCCCTCCCTCCTACCTTCCTTCCTTTCTCCCTTCCTTCTTTCCTCCCTCCCTCCTTCATTCCTTCCTTCTTCCTTCCTCCCTCCCTCATTTCCTTCCTTTCCTTTCCTTCCTTCTCCCTCCCTTCCTTCCTTGACTCGAGGACAACAGGATGGTTAAAAGTGACATAAAAGTTGTAACAATAATATTCTCTCTTCCTCCAGTGCCTTTGGGCGGAGTGGGAGACATGAAGGTGACCAACCCGACCATCACCACTCTCACAGTAACGTGGAATCCCGCTGACGGCAACGTTCAGGGCTACAAAGTGATCTACATTCCTGCCGATGGAGGACTGGAGATTGTGGTAAGAATCACAAATTAAACCTGATATCCTGTTAAATGTACGATAAAGGCTCACATGCTAAATTCATCAAAATGTGCAGAAAGACAACAATATAATTACTGTTTTAACCCCACATGGATTCTTGTTTACTATGCTTTCATGAGGTAAAGACACTGTTAATAGATGGATCCTTATTGTCATTGCAAGTGTACAATGAAACGCTGTTTGAGTAATCCAATGCAGCATAAAATAAATAAAATGATAAATATAAAAATTAAGTTCATCGCTCATTCCACAGGAAGGTTTATAATGTGTAACGGAGGAAGGAGTAGTTATTGTACTGTTTATGTTCTAATATTGACCTATGGAAGGGGCTGCAGATGAAAATTAGCTATAAGATAACTCTTAATACAGTACATCAAATGATTATATTTAAGTTTAACACTGTACGTCAGGCATGTCCAAACTATTCCACAAAAGGCCATGTGGCTGCAGGTTTTTTTCCAACCGATTAAGAGCACATGATTCGACCAATCAACTGTCTGAAGACTGAGATCAATTGATTAAATGATTCAAGCCTGGTGTGTTCCTGATTGGTTGGAATAAAAAAATTTCTGCAGCCACATGGCCCTTTGGGGAATAGTTTGGTCACCCCTGCTGTACATGAACAAAGTGCTACTACTGCTAACAACAAACAGCAGTAAACTGTAGATTAACACAAACAACTGGAGCAGATCAGCAAATGAGAAGATTTGATTCTAAAATATGAAAAAATATGAATATGTGATATTTATAATAAAGGCCTGGTTCAGTCTTCAGTTGAGGCCAAAGACTGTTTCATGAATTAAGTTAGTCAGAGATCAAATTAATTTAACTTGAGTGTCGTCCAGTGGAGTTACCCTGAGTCAAGTTGAGTCAAGTTTAGTCCAGTTAATGTAACTCTAGTTGAATGAAGTTAACTGGAGTCAAGTTGAGTTAAGTCGAGTGAATTTAACCTTCGTGTCGTCCTCCCGGGTCAAATTGACCCCGTCTGTTTTGACTGTTCCTTCTTTCCTTCCTTCCTTCCGTCTGTCCTTCCTCCCTCCCTCCTTCTATCTCTTTCCTCCCTTCCTTCCTTCCTTCCTCCATCCCCCTTTCTTCCTTCTTTCTGTCCTTCCTCCCTCCCTCCTTCTCTTTCTTTCCTCCCCCCTACCTTCCTTCCTTCCTTCTTTCCTCCATCCTTCCTTCTTTCCTTTCCATCCTTCCTTCCATCCTTCCATCCGTCCTCCCTTCCTCTTTTCATTTCTCCCTCCCTCCTTAGCTCCCTACCTCCTACCTTCCTTCCTTCTTTCCTCCTCCCTTCCTTCCTCCCTCCTTTCCTTCCTCCCTCCTACCTTCCTTCCTTCCTTCTTTCCTCCATCCTTCCTTCTTTCCTTTCCATCCATCCTTCCATCCGTCATCCCTTCCTCTTTTCCTTTCTCCCTCCCTACTTAGCTCCCTACCTCCTACCTTCCTTCCTTCTTTCCTCCATCCTTCCTTCTTCCTTCCTCCCTCCCTTCCTTCCTCCTTCCTTTCCTTCCTCCCTCCCTCCTATCTTCCCTTACTTCCTCCTTTCCTTCCTTCCTCCCTCCTTTCCTCCCTTGCTCCCTCCTTTCCTCCCTCCTTCTTTTCCTTCCCTCCTTGACTCGAGGACAACAGGAGGGTTAACTTCAGTTGAGTCCAGTCAGTTTGAGTCAAGATGAATTTACTTGAGTTTAAATTTGAGTTTAATAACTTTGTTTTATGTTTGAGCTGAATTAAACTAAAGTTTCATGATTTGTGTGGGAAACTTAAGTGTCTTGCTGTGGGAGAAAATATGACTCATATCATAATAGAATAAACGTTAGTTAGTTTAGTTAGGTTTCATTACACTAATACGTTTTCATTTATCATCGTACATTCAGCTGATTCTGTCCTTTTAATCATAAATGGATGTTGGCCAGTCAGTGCTGAAAGCCATTAGAGCTTTTAGAGGCTGTCAGATTAATATTAGCTCATTTATCTGCCCTATCACTGATATAACGCAGTAAATCAACACGGAGTTCAAACCAGCGTCGTCCTCCGTTGTTTCATATCTGATCTGAGGCTGTTTTTCAGTGACTTTGCAATTTGATCTGGAGCACGTTCAACTAGTATCAAATGTTTCTGGCACGTTTGCGCTGTGTTGCTCTGAGGCAAGTCATCATGTTGTTGAAATGCAGAGAGAAAACTGTGTGAATTTAAACTCCTCTTTCAAGGGTCAAACCGTTCAATGCTTGTGACAGAAAAGTTTCTGGCTCCAACAAAAAAAAAAAAGGCCAAATCTACAAAAAAGCATCTAATAGACAAAATCTAATAATGAAACTTATCGTCGTCAATCACTCGCTCACTTCAGAAAACGACATTTTTTTCAGCAGAAGTAATAAAAAAGCCGTCAGAAGAAACAATCGAAGCCCTCAGCGGAGATTTAGTGAAGTCATACTTTTCGACAGGATAATCCCATCGTGCAATTTTAACACAATAGCGTCTAAATCCTTTAAGCAGAGTCGATCCCTCGTCGTTGCGTGGTATGTTTATGTTTCTGGAGTGCAGCTTGTTCGGGCTAAGTTTGTGTTAATCCTAATAATCAAAGGCCCGAGGCTGGTTCAGGCGGTTTGGAAGCTAACCTGCTTGTAAAGAGCTGTGAAATAACAACCTCCGAACGTGGCTGACTGACAACTGGGCCGCGCTTGTGTCTGTATGTTTAAAAAATGACTTATTTGTTTCTGGCAGTGACATAAGTGTTACTCTCAAATAGCATGTCAAAGTACGTTTTACACAGGATGCCAGAGAGATATTTGAATGATGTTTATAAGAGAAAATGAAACACCAAAAAGTGGAATAACTGGAATAATTTCAGTTATGATCTGGAGAACATCTGAATTGCTAAATCGGAGGAATCTCATAGTTTTTAAACAGAAAACAGAAAACGGATAAGACACAAACAACATGTAAAATGAACCATAATAACAAACGTTTCCACATTTTTCATAACAGAAGCAACTCGCATCGATATCAAATTCATATACAGGATATCTGACTCAAAAATGTGTTTTCTTTGCATATTTTCAACATTTTAAGTAATCTTTATGTAAACAAATTTGCATTTAAAGATATTATTATTACAAATATTCTTCTGTTTCCAAGAATAGTTAATAATGGTATTTGGTAAATGTAACTGTAACCTTTGTAATCATTATAAAATCAGACTTTGAGAAACAAAATTATTAAAAAAATATATCTTTCTCCACAACTTTCAGCTGCATCTTCATGTCTCATAATGGTCTAAATGGTCTTAACCCCTTTACATACTGTTCATATACTGACTCATAGTTAGTCTTTACACCAATTTACATTAATAAATTCACAATCAATCATAAATAAATGTTTGATTTGATAGATTATGAAGGATAAAACATATTTGAATGTTATGTATCAGCTGCACAAAAATTAAAAAATGATGCAATGTGTTTCCTTTTTTGTATATTCAGGGTCACATTAGGAAAAGTTCACCTAGAAGAAATGTGTATAGGATGTTTTTACAGCTCTCAAATGTAAAAATGGGTCAAATTTGAGTTTGAACAGTATGTAAGGGTTAATGCTAAAAACTATGGATTCCTGTAATGTTGGATCATGGAATTGGAATTTAAAAAAAGAAAGTGAAGCTATTTTGAATATTGTCACAAAATATTCAATCAATCTTTATTTAAATAGCGCGAAATCACAACAAAGTCATCTCAAGACACTTTACACACATAGAGCAGGTCCTAAACCGAGACCCAACATTCCCACATGATCAAGCACTTGGCGGCAATGGCAAAGAAAAAACTCCCTTTTAACAGGAAGAAACCTCAGAACCAGAACCAGGCTCAAAGTGGGCGAACATCTGCCTCGACCGGTTGGGGTAGAGAGGAGAGAGAGGAAGAATAGGAGAGAGAGAGAAGCACAAAATGATCAGTTTCTGCCTTTAAAGACTCAAACAGATGAAGTATAATTCAATAGTAAGTGCAGTGTGCTGATATGCAGCTACTGTTGATCCCTTAGGGGCAAAGTTAATCTCTTCACCTGCTGGTGGTCAAATGTCGGGGCTCTTGAGGGCTTATAGGAATTTTAGCTTCTCGGGTAAAGCGAGGGTTGTGTTATTCTGTTGAGTTCACCGTGTGTGTCTTTGCAGGAGCAAGTGTCCGAAAGCACCACCAAAGCCGTCCTGGACAAGCTTCTACCAGACACCCGCTACACCGTCACCGTGGTTCCCGTCTACGCCGAGGGAGACGGGCCGAGCCTGACCGACAGCGGCAAGACGAGTGAGTATCTGTAGCTGCGGTCATGTGCTGTCGGCTGTGTGGTATTTTTAAGTTTAAGTGCCTCCGTGAACCTTGAAACGCGCCTGAGTCTCCGTGAAGCTATTTAACAGGTCGTTTCCTCTCCGGGGCTTTGAGCTTTGAGACTCAGGAGTAAAAAAGAATGATAGATTGTTCAGTACAAAGTCAAAAAGAAAAGAGAGAAATGTAGGTTTACTTAGAGTCTTGTCAGTAATTTCCTGAAGGTAGTGCTTCAGGAAAGTTAATATGATCATTTAAAATCTAAAAGGTTCATCCTCTGGGGAGCAGACATGTGATCAGTTATTGTCATTACGGTTCTGGTCATTAGATTTTCATATTTTTGTGTGCTGGTGGAAAAGTTAGGGAGTAACACTATATTATATGGGTCCGTAATTTCCGAATAATTTCAGAGTGTTCCCAAGATCTTCCAGGAAAGAAACAGTTTTCAATTTGGTACACTTACAGTTTTATATATCAGTGTTTTTACTCGGAAAAACAGCAAGAAAACAATTACACGTCAACTCCTTTTAGAGCTCGTATTTCTAACCCTTTCACCCTTTAAATAGAAAAACAACAATCCATCTGCTTTAGTGCTTTAGTCTTCAAGTGTCACTTTAGCTTAAATCTTTAATTTAATTCTAATTAAGTGTATAAATTGTTCCCAAAAGTCTGACTATGGCCTTTTTTCTGTTTCCCCTTTTATAATGTCTAATTATGACTTATTAGTTTAACTGACATATTATCCTCTAGTACCTATTGTATACTTTATTAGTAGTGTCAATCAAAAAAAATGGCTGAAAGGCATGAAGCTCCATAACATCTTTAACAAATAAAAATGAAGTTCGAAGGTGATTTGGTTTTAATCTCCAGTGAACCGCTGTTGATTTACGACTTCAGCAGAAAACAATTTGAATGGCAGAAACAGCAAATTTCTTTTCCAATGTAACATAAATATAGAAGAGGCATCAATTTCATTAACTGCAGAGTAACACTGAGTCAAATCATTGGACCAAAATGAAAAGTCAGCCAGAAAAGCACCATTTTCTTGTCGTGGAAACATCTGTACAAATTGCCCCCCGGACACCAGTAACCTCTGACTAGACAGCAGCTGTGTGACACTCTGATCCAAAGTGCTGAGGTTGTCTTCCTGTTACGTGTCTCTTTGCTCAGAGCCGCTGGGTTATGTGAGGAACCTGCAGGTTACCGATCCCACCACCAGCACCCTGAACGTCCGCTGGGACCCCGCAGAGGGAAAAGTGCGGGAATACATCGTGATCTGGGCGCCGGCTTCAGGAGCGGGAGAGCAGGATGTGGTAAGTCCTGCTTCTACATCCTGTCGTGTCAGCAGATTTCAAACACACATTTCTCTGAGACGAGTCAATCTTTACTGAAAAACTCAGTGGCAGAAATCAGACAGAAATCTTCCAGCTTTATGTAACCCTTCGGGGTCTGCCAGTTCCACATGTTGGATTTTCACCAAGAGTTGAGAACTTCATCCATGCCCCATTTGTATCTGGGTTTGGACTGTCTGAAATGTCAAATGAGATACATTTGCTCTAATTCAAACCAATTTATAGCATTTCAGCTACCATGATGTCAAAATTATTGTTCATTGGCAGTCAGGAGATGCTTTTTAACCTTGACTTAATCAGAAAAATGTGTCTTTCTGTCTTTCTGTCCTCCTGTAACTGGCTTTTTCTTCTCTTTTTTTCACCTTTCTTCTTTTACTTTTACATTTGCTTAAGACCTTCCTGTAAATCCTGTTATTTACATGCTGTCTTTAACATATAATCCTTTTAAAAACTCTCTTAATTAACTATTATTATCATGATTAAAACCTTTAAGTAGAATATTGCTTTTTTTTTTTTTTTTTAAACTTCCTGTCATTTCTATACTGTGTTAAACATGATGACATCAGCTTATCGCACCTGCCGATAAAAACATGTCTAGTACGTAGCTTTTGTTGCTAAGGATGTTCTGAGAGTTTAAATTTTAAGTAAAAAAAGGAATAAAAGTAGTGAAATCCTACTACTATTGTTTGCTTATGTGGCCTCTCAAGCCACCAGAAGCTTTTGGAAACCGACCAATCAGAGCAGAGTGAGCTCATCAGGAGGCGGGCCTTAAAGAGACAGGAGCTAAAACGGCCTGTTTCAGACAGAGGCTGAACTGAGGGGCTGCAAAAAGAGCCAGTATAAGATAAATAAGGAGTTTTTAACTGTAAATATGGACCAAGAAATGTGCATGTGCATGTGCATGTCCCCTTTAAAGGAACTGAGGAAACTTTAGTTTTGATTGATTGAATAAAACAAATAAAATAAGAATGTGTTTAACTGGATTAACGTCTGTAAGAGAGGAACGGACTCTGTGCCTTTTCAGTGTTGCATTGCTACTGAACTGTTTACTGTAGCTGAGAAACTGTTAAGCTGTTTATGGTCACACTGTACTTCAGTCGTCTGATTGGACCTTAGATGGAAAGTTTTCTTCTTCCTCCTGGGGCTTGTTGGTTTGATGGTATTAATATGAATCTGTGCAGACGAAAATTGCCTGATAGGGAAGTTGTGTATCTTGCAGGCCTGTGACTGCATCACAGAGAAAGTGAGAGGAGGTGATGTGCCGTGTGAGCAAAGAGCTTATCATGAGTCTTGGCCCTTAAATTTGCTCAAAAGTGGAAAAATGCCAGTTGCATGAGATGATTACACTTGTTTCCAAGGCAGTTTCATGCAAGAACTTTCTTTTCTTGTCTTGGAAAATTTGCAATATCAAGTTATCAGAAGAGGAACACTGGATAATGTTGTTGCCTTTTAATATCTACATTTTCTTACAACTAATGGAAAACATTTGACGATGATGTGAGGCGGGTTGAACTTATTTCAAAAGCAGCTTCAGCTGTTATCTCTAAAGCAGTGACAATATCTCGAGGGGGTCCATTTCATTACCCTCAAAATTATGCCACTTTGTTCAAGAAAATGTCGTGAAATGAAGTTATTTGATTTGGAAACAATTTAAATTATCTCAGCCTACTGGCAGATTTAAGAATTTAGTATTAGATTAAATAGACAAAGAAGCAGTTTATTGCAGCAGAAGCCTGAAGGAGTGCATCCAGATGAAGGCAAACACTTCTCCTCGCTGCCAGTTTGGTGCTTTGCTTGAAGGCCCAGACCGTCTCCGGATGGTCTCTGAAGTGGCAGCTTTCGGCTTTAATCCATCTTTATCTCTGAGCCTCTACTGTTCCTGTTGCTGAGCTGCAGAAAGACAGCAACTAACCCAAGCTGCATCCAAGAAAACTCAGCTTGCAGCACATTAAGTTGTGACATTGTTCAGTCTGAGAGTTTTTCTTTGTGTGCCAAACTTCTTTTTTTTTTTGGGTATTGCTTTTCTCGGAGTACTCCAAATCCTACAGTTCACCCGGTTCAAAGTTGTTTCTCCTTTTCCTCGACCAGGACCAGGTGTCTGGAACTACCACCTCCACTGTCCTGAAGGGCCTGGACCCGGACACGGAGTACACCGTCACCGTGGTGCCCGTCTACCACGAGATGGAGGGCAAATCTCAGTCCGCAAACGGAAAGACAAGTGAGTTCAGACTGATTTGTAACCTCGAGCATATGGTCGGGCCCTCGAGAGCTAAGCAGAGCCAGAAGTCTTTCGTATGAATGTGGAAGGAAAAAAAATGACAGGCCACTATGATATATTAAAACATCGCTAAAAAGAAAAATATCCAGACTAAAATATAAAAATGTATATCATAAAAAAAACACACAAGTCTGCTTTCAGAGTTTTAAAATACTGATCGCATGCAGACTTGAGGACTTCATCAAAACACATACGGTAGATATAAATATGTTTTCTATGTAAAACATTTGCTACGTGGCTCCTAAAACTCTCATGCAACATTTTAGCGCAACAATCCAGACATTTGATTCATTGTCCTAAATGATAAAGAAGTGAAATAAGAACTTTAACAGTAATAACCACCCTTTATTAATCTGATAATGTAGATTCGTCATGTTTGCTCAAATGAAATATGTCTGAGTTTGCTTCACATATCAGAATTTAGAGGAAACATAGACAAAAAATAGTCTTTTTAAGATTCCTTTGGTGTAAAGCTTAACTTCACAAGATGCTCTGTCACTGAATATATAAGTAAAATGTAAATTAGCTGGTAAGTACTCCTAGGAAACATATTCTAAAGCATGTGTGTTTATTACTTATGTTTTGACCTGGAGACAATCAATCAATCAATCAATCAATCAATCAATGAAACTTTATTTCGATAGCATCTTTCATACAAGTAAAATGCAATTTAAAGTGCTTTATAAGCGACTGACAAACATACTGGATGGTTGGAAGACTAACGCACACCAAGATACATGTAATATATCCAAATTAAAACAAGGTGACTCGTTAATTTTAAATAAGATAAATAATAAAAGAACAATAGGTTAGGAGAAAATACAAAACAGTTAAAATAAATTACTAACAAGAAGGATAAAGGTGAACATATTTAGCCACTGCGTCTCAAACAGGAGGAAATGCCTCATTAGTTGGAGACTATTTTCAGCAACAGATGAATCCATTTGATTTTCTCGTGAGTATTTCTGGCAGCAGGACGGTGTGTGTGTGTGTGTGTGTGTGTGTGTGTGTGTGTGTGTGTGTGTGTGTGTGTGTGTGTGTGTGTGTGTGTGTGTGTGTGTGTGTGTGTGTGTGTGTGTGTGTGTGTGTGGTGTTTGAGTCTAAATAAACTCAAGTGTGTGTCCTCTGCAGCACAAAGGAATGATCTATATCAAACTTCTTGTTAATGTAATGTTGATTTTTTAAATCTTTTTGTTTAGGATTTATTGACAGTAAAACATCTACAGTCCTTAATGAATGGACTAATCCCGCCAGCGTTATCTCCAGCCTGCTTTAACTAACTGCTCTTCTTTCTCAGATCCTTTGGGTGGAGTGAAGAACTTGCAGGTGACCGACCCGACCATCAGCTCTCTGACAGTCCGCTGGGAACCCGCAGTGGGCAACGTCCGAACCTACAAGCTGTTCTACGTAGCTCAGCCAGGAGGAGAAGAACGAATGGTAGAGACTTTTGATTTGAGGTTTATCCCAGACAGCCTGGTTCTTACAAGCTGTCAGCAGCCTCTTAAAGCTTGAATTCAGCTCCAGCTCTGTTCACTGTCTCGTCATTCATGCTCTCCATAATCAGATCAAGCTGTTACGGTGCTGACGCAGGTTGTTTTTTTTTAAACGTTTTGTCGAAACAGGAGGAGTTATCAGGAGGCACCACCAGCACCATCCTGAGGAACCTGGACCCCGACACCGTCTACAATGTGACCGTTGTTCCCGTCTACCCGGACACGGAGGGCATACGGCAGAGCGAGAACGGAAAGACAAGTGAGTGAATCATATCGAGAAATTCGGCTCACATTCCTGAAGCCGTGTGTGTGTGTGTGTGTGTGTGTGTGTGTGTGTATTGTTCCACAGAGATTCAAATAATCAAATCTGAAAATACCCTTCATGCTTTTGTGTTGGATTGTTTGTGTCGGAGTTCAGCAGATAGGATCCAGACAGGGATGTTTCTGAGAGTAAACAAAGTGCATTTTTCTCTGATTGGCAACGTTCTTTAAACCCCTGTTAAAGTTGCTAAACTCCACCCTGAAGGACGGATTAAATACTTATTTTTAGCAAGATACCAGACAGTTTCACAAACCCAATAAAATACTATTTTAAAGGTCCTTTAACACCAATTTTTACAAGTTTTAGGCCATTAAAGACCCTCAAATGGTATTTTTACTTCCCTATTATGATGAAGTAATGACTGAATAGTCGGTTGGTACGTGCTGCAATGTGACCCGAAATCATTTAAAGACAACTTGAATGATGTGTTCATAACAGCATAACTGGTAGATATAAATGTTTTCTGCAGCTGACTCGTGGTTGTTGCGACACGGTTTTAAAAAACGGTCTCCACACGAAACAGCGAAACCAAACTACAGTAACATAACTTGGCAAAAAAGTCGTTTTTTACAGAGTGCTGAAATGAACTGAAACCATCTGAACGTCTGCATGCGATGTAATGTAGACTCAGTTTATTGTTAATGGGCTAAAATCCAAAAAAACACCTTAAAGACAAGATGCTTGAGGTTGAGAACAAGAGGTACAGAGCTTGTTTTTTATGGATGTTTGTGGCTCACAAAAGAACATAATGAATGCCAGAAAGTTTAGGCAACCCCCCCCCCCCCCCCCTCTGATACATCTGGATCCTCCTGATGTGGTAAAGCCACCCATCTGGTGCACCCTGCAGGATAAAACAAATGCAAAGGATTATTTGCAGCAGTTATTCAAACCTTTTTTCCCCCTCAGAGGCATTTTAATAGAGATGTCTGTGCCTGCAAATACCAGAAAGTTTAGACAGACGCAGGAGAGGAAAGGACAATCCTCTTTGATTGACAACCTCCCCGATATTTGAGACATCTGGATTACCTTGATGAGGCGAACTCGAGCCATCCTGTGGAGGTTTACGTGCAGCAGTTGTTCCAGATTGTGATGTCTCTCTCGTCTCTTTCAGAACCGCTGGGCGGGGTGAAGAACCTCCAGGTGACCGACCCCACCACCAACTCCCTCAGGGTTCGATGGGAGCCGGCCGAGGGCGACGTCAGGCAGTACAAAGTCATCTACGCCCCTGTGAACGGAGGACCTGAGAGCATGGTCAGTTTTTAATGTGGGATGATGATGAAAAAAGAAAAAGATATCCAAGTTTTTTCCCATACTTATATTGTCTCCAATTGATTTGTTTTTTTTTAAATGTCTCAGATGTTGATTGTGGATAAGTCTTTGTGGGCTTTCAAGAAGATTACCAAGTGCTATGACAGGAGCCAACGGTGATCCAAGTAAACTGGATTAAACTAGTTGACAAAACAAGCTCAACCACAAGGTTTATTTACAGTAGCTGTGGATTGATCTCCAACATCAGATGGTTTTAATGTAGAGTCTTTATATGCCAGGAAAGTGCTGACGAAGACAGTGCGATATGATTGAAAGCTCCAGAACAGCTTCCAAGGTAAAGAACGAAATGAATTAAACTAAACTTTACTCCGAGCTGAAGCAGAGAAGAATCTCAATAGAATCAGTTTTGAGATTTGCCTGATGGTTAAAATGATTTTCCTCTCTGTTGAATCTCAGTGCTGATATTCAAATAAATTGAATAATACCTGGTTTGAGCCCTCAGAGAGGCATTAAAGGATCAGGTTGGTGTTATTCCACATGAAGTTTGTTGATCCTTTCGTGAAATCTCTCAACAATAAGAAGAAAAATATCACCAGACTTTGTTCTTTCAGCAAAAACAAGTGGAAGAAGATTCAATTTGGTTTCGAGATGGAGCAATCCAAAAATAAGAGAAGAATTTGAGATGTGTTGCTCAAATCTTGTGACATGCTAGAGGAGATGCCAAATATGTCAAATGTGTATAAAGTATAAAAACATTGAGATTGAATATTTCACTCAGTCGGAACATCATGTAGCTGCAGTGAAGAGCTGATAAATAAATAGCAACCCTGGATTAGCTGAAAGTAGAAAAGTCGTGTTTACATGGTTGAGATTCCTTTGGCTGACAGGTTATCTTGTGTGTTTGTTCTTCACAGACTCAGGTATCGGGAATGACGACAAACACGATGCTTAGAGACCTGAAGCCGGACACCGAGTACAAAGTGACGTTGGTGCCTGTTTACCCCGACGCCGAGGGGAAACACGTGTCGGAGAACGGCAAGACGAGTGAGTTCGGCCAAAGTTTAGCAGCTGAAAACACAGTTTGAAGGTTTTAACTCTTAACCTTCGTGTCGTCCTCCCGGGTCAAACTGACCCCGTCTGTTTTGACTGTTCTTTCTTTCCTTCCTTCTGTCCTTCCTTCCTCCCACCCTCCTTCCTTCCTCCCTCCTTCCTTCCTTCTGTCCTTCCTTCCTCCCTCCCTCTGTCTTTCCTTCATTCCTTCCTTCCTCCCTCCCTCCTCCCTTCTTTCCTTCTCTCCTTCCTTCCTCCCTCCTTCTTTCCTTCCCTCCTTCCTTCTTTCCTTCCCTCCTTCCTTCCTCCCTCCCTCCTTCCTTTTTTCCTTCTCTCTTTCCTTCCTCCCTCCTTCCTTCCTTCCTTCCTCCCTCCCTCCTTTCTTTCCTTCCTCTCTTCCTTCTTTCCTCCCTCCTTCTATCTTTCTACTCCCCCCTACTTTCCCCCCTTCCTTCTTTCCTTCCTTCCTCCCTTCCTCTTGTCCTTTCTCCATCCCTCCTTCCTTTTTCCTCCCTCCTTCCCTCCTACCTTTCTTCCTTCTTTCCTCCGTACTTCCTTCCTTTCCCTCCTACCTTCTTTCCTCCTCCCTCCTTCCCTTCCTTCCTCCTTTCCTTCCTTCTTCCTCCCTTCCATCCTCCCTTCCATCCTTCACTCGAAGACAACAGGAGGGTTAAATGTAAGATTCTGACATTTGCTGTATGAAGAAAATAAGATTTAAAACTAAATAAGTTATTATCGGGAGGTAAGATTATCAAAGAAAAGCCTCAGGGTCTCTATGTTATAAATATGAAACAAACAAAGCACTAACAAGAGAATCTGGTGTAATGGCAGGAGCAGGAAGTTTAGATAACCAAAGAAAAGTATTTAAAAGTCAGCAGATGTCATTTTCCTGTGATTGACACTTTACCGCCCCGAGGCTCTTACCTCAACATCTGGCGCTCCGACAAGGTCAAAACAAACATTATCGGCAATAATTTGTAGCTTTGACCCGACTCGGGCCGTAACTCTTAACGCAGGAAATTGACAATCGTGTAATGTCTCTGTGTTTGTGTTGACAGAGATGCTTGGCGGAGTCAAGAACCTGCAGGTGACCGATCCCACCACCAGCTCCCTCAAGGTGCGCTGGGAGCCGGCGGAGGGCAACGTCCGCCAGTACCGCATCTTCTACGTGCCTGCATCCGGCGGCGCTGAGGACATGGTGAGGCATCAGACCGACTGTTACTACTTATTTTTTAATAGACCATAAAAAACATGCAAACATTAAAAACAAAGGCAATAAAAAACATATAATCAATGAAGTAGAAGAAAGAAAACCAATTAAAAAAAAACAGATTAAATCATATAAGACCATAAAAACAGCAAAAACACAGACAAACACAAGTCATCACAGAGTTCATATAAAGAAGAGTATCTAAAGTGTCTTGTTGGAGTATCTGTAATTCTTTTAATGGACCATAACACATGAATGCAGGTGTATAAAATCAGTCCCAAGATTACTTTCCCCATCAGCTCACAACATTTAAAATGATTTCCACATTTCTCACAACCCCATCTCTACTTTTTAACCCCTTCTGTTCTCCTTGGGTCAACAGGTGTTAACTCAAAAATGAGGTATAGTTTCATTTAAATGAGGCAATGAGCATAATTTCCATAAATATGTGTAATAAGTGGGAATGAAGTTGTCTTATCTTATCTTACATGTCAGAATAAACGGTACAGTCTGAGTTTTTATTCAACACGTGATGCATTTATATAATCATCATAAGATTTGACATCAGAAATCTTGTCCTTAGTTATATTAAAAGCCTTTATTAAGTCAGGCATATCGCTTAAAACGTTTCTACCTCACAGGGTCTCCCTCAGAGCAGAAATAATAAAAACAGATTGTTTGCAATTGGTGCTCAATACACAAGAAATAAACATCACTGGATCACATAACACAATGCTCCAAAGCAGATACAGTGATCACAGCTATCATAATGAGCAGAAAATGTTAAAATAAATAATTACCATGCAAATCATATGACTCAGAATGATGCAGTCTCATTAAATTAATTTTGCTCATTGATGTTTTAAATAAATGCAGCTGGTTTGGGAGATTTTTGTTTATTATGGCAAAAAAACCCAAAACAAACAAACTCAAAAAACTCTTTAATGGCATTTGTTTTTCTCCGACTATAACTACGAGGGTTTAATCTCTCGCCTCTCCTTTCCTTCGAGCAAGACAGTTTGAATAAGTGCAGTTCATTCAGTTTTTGCATGTTTTTTATATTAATTTCTATAACTTCAGAATAGATAATAGACCCGTTTTTACTGATGATATTTCTCCCTGTTCATGTGCGAGCAGGAGCAAGTATCAGGCGGCACCACCAGCACCACACTGAGGAACCTGCTGTCAGACACTCCCTACACCGTTACCGTGGTTCCCGTTTACCCAGAGGGAGAAGGTCTGCGCCAGTCTGACAACGGAAAGACACGTAAGTCCTCGAACACTGACCTTTCATAAAATTGGACAGGAACATAGCGAGTGATTGAAAAATGATCCAAGGCTCCTTTTTTTAAATTGAAAAAGTAAATTTCTACAATAAAGATTGTAGGAAAAGCTTTATAATTGATTAGGAATTCATTAAATCCTCCACGGCGGCGTTTCTTTTATGGTAGACATGCATTAAAACAACCCATAATGCAACTCTTTCTTAACCTTCGTGCCGTCCTCCCGGGTCAAATTGACCCCGTCTGTTTTGACTGTTCCTTCTTTCCTTCCTTCCTGTCCTTCCTCCTTTCCTTCCTTCTTCCTCCCTTCCATCCTTCCTTCCTTCTTCCTCCCTTCCTTCCTTTTCTCCCTCCTTCTCTTTCTTTCCTCCCTCTCTTTTCTTTTCTTCCTCCCTTCCTTCTTTCCTCCCGCCTTTTCTCTTTCTTTCGTCCCCCTACCTTCCTCCCTTCCTTCTTTCCTTCCTTCCTTCCGCCCTTCCTCTTGTCCTTTCTCCATCCCTCCTTCCTTTTTTCCTCCCTCCCCCCTACCTTCCTTCCTTCCTTCCTTTCCTTTCCTCCCTTCCTTCCTTCCCTCCTTCCTTCCTTCCTTCCTTCTTCTTCCCTCCCTTCCTTCCTTCCTCCCTCCTTTCCTTCCTTCCTTCCTTCTTCCTCCCTTCCTTCCTCCTTTCCTTCCTCCTTTCCTTCCTTCTTCCTCCCTTCCTTCCTTCTTCCTCCCTTCCTTCCTTCTTCCTTCCTCCCTTCCTTCCTTGACTCGAGGACAACAGGAGGGTTAATATTAAAGGCTTATTATGTAAAGCAGGTTGTACTCAATATAATACGAGATCCATCTGAGATCTTTAGTGTGAACAAACCTTCTGCATCCAGTAGATTTAAAGCTGTTTAGATGATACTCGACATGCTGTGAAGGTAAGTTGAGTCAAACTTCCCTGCAGCGAGACTTCCACCCATCACCTCACGAGGCAAACAAGGTTAAAGATTGCGGTTTTGTACAGAGCAGCTGCGACAGTACAGCACTGAAGAGAAACAGAGCAGAGAGTCATTCCTCCGCTGACATAAACAATAGTTAATAATACCAACATGTTGATGCACCTCTGGGTTAACCAAGATAAATGTTTAGTTGATTTATCGTCCTAATGTGAACCTTAATGTGAGTCTTCTGCATTTGAAGTCACTCACCAGTCTCCTCGCTTCTAGTCTTTCTGCAAAGACATCAGAAAACGTCTTTATAGACAAACATTATCTCCCATCTGAGCTTTAGACCTCAGTGGAAAAAGCACTGTAATCTGCAGAATTAGCCAAAACTCCTATATCACACAAAAAGCCTTAACTCTGCTCCCAGGAGGAGTAACAGAAGTAAAGCTTTTCTTCTTTCAAAGTGATTGATAGCACAAAATAAAACAAAGACAATATAAAAAAAACTACTGCTGGTAACTTGAAGACTCTGGATGAAGAAGAAACACTTTCACTCTCAGACTGGATTCTTTATGTTTAGAGAGCTGCCTTAGCGGCTGGTTGGCGTTTGGCGTTTTGTGTGGGGTTGACGTCCCGTTGTTTGCGTTGGTTGTGTTTCCTCCCAGATGGCGTGCCATGCTCAGTCAGCAGAAATGCATCCTGGGGTTTTCTCTTTTTTTTTTTTTTTTTAATTGGAGAGCTGTGGAACGACGTTCTCCAGCGATTCCACAAACTGTTCCAGACATTAGACACAACATTTTATTTCTCGTCTGGGTTAGGTTGGATGCCTGTGTGTGTGTGTGTGGGTGTGTTTGTCATCCAGGTGTGATGTGATGAAATTTGACCGTGAGCCAGACAGGGGCAAACATTTGGCTGCCGGGCACAATTTTTGGAGCCCGTAGCAGTTGTGAAATGTGTTTGGGTTTTGTTTCGGGCTCAGTGCGGAGAGGTTTCCCCTCATATTTCAGTCTATGCTTGACTCAGACAATTTATTAAAAGTAGAAAGTAGAAAATAGAAACTCACAGGATGTTAGGAAGTCGGTTTAGTGACTCAGACACTTGGAAAAATGACTTCAGGTGGATGTAAAGTAACAAACTTAGGCCACTAGATAGATAGATAGATAGATAGATAGATAGATAGATAGATAGATAGATAGATAGATAGATAGATAGATAGATAGATAGATAGATAGATAGGTGGATGGATAGATAGATAGATAGATAGATAGATAGATAGATAGATAGATAGATAGATAGATAGATAGGTAGATAGATAGATAGATAGATAGATAGATAGATAGATAGATAGATAGATAGATAGATAGGTGGATGGATAGATAGATAGATAGATAGATAGATAGATAGATAGATAGATAGATAGATAAATAGGTGGATGGATAGATAGACAGACAGACAGACAGACAGACAGATAGATAGATAGATAGATAGATAGATAGATAGATAGATAGATAGACAGACAGACAGACAGACAGACAGACAGACAGACAGACAGACAGACAGACAGACAGATAGATAGATAGATAGATAGATAGATAGATAGATAGATAGATAGATAGATAGATAGATAGGTGGATGGATAGATAGATAGATAGATAGATAGATAGATAGATAGATAGGTGGATAGATAGATAGATAGGTGGATAGATAGATAGATAGATAGATAGATAGATAGATAGATAGATAGATAGATAGATAGATAGATAGATAGATAGATAGATAGATAGATATTGAATCGTCACCCACACTTGCCACAACCTCTACTTACGTTAAGCTATTATTTAATATTCCAACAAAGGAGGTCAACTTACACCTCTGAGCTCAGGCTCATATTGCTGACACAGTCGAGCTCTGCCAGATCTTTGCTTCATTCTTTATTTTACACCATTTCATCCATTACCAACTGTTAGCTTGCTAATGGTGTCCATCACTGCGAAGAGCAACACAGACATTTATTTGTTTGGAAAAAGTTGCGTTATTGCTTTTAATGACTTAATTTACGTCAATGAGGATAGTTTAGCAGGAGCTAAGCTAAGCTAAGCTAGGTGAGGGGTGAACCAGTGTGTCTGCTGGCAGGTCGGACCACCTCTCCATCACAGCAGTGACACACTCTGTGAGTAATTCTATAAATGAATATGAGTCTGTCTGCTGACGTTAATCATCTTTTATTACCACTAACACAGTCCAGTTTTACTGTTTACGTCCCGGGAGGAATTTGTCACATTTTGTCTGGAGTGAAGCGGCGTTTCGTTCCAAAAAAACCCCAAAAAAACCGAGGGAAAAATGTGGCGCTTACTGCAATAAAATGATTAATAACATAAGATTAGAACTAATTACCAAATCTCTCTGAAGGATAGATGGTAATTTTGTCCTTGGATGACCAAAGGCAAACATCCTGTCAAACTGTGTCGTCTCTATTTTAAAGGTATTAAATGATGAGTTTTTAATGAGGTTATACAACATAAGGGAGCTGGTTTTGCTCTGGAGGCTTTGTCCTTATCGAAGTGGAGGCTCCGTCTTCATCTACCTACTGCATCTAGTTTTTTTTTTGTTTTTTTTTATTGGGCTAAAGCTCCAAGAACCAAGGGAATATGCACATCTGGTTTGGTTTAAAAGGGAAGTTAAGGGCTTTTACATAAACCCAAAACTTTGCTACTTCTCTCTACACATTCTCCACATAGACACTATAAAATGACTTTGCTGCAGGAGGCTTTTGCTGCACTCAGCATTCGTATTCGATCTCCAGTTTGTCCCATCGCAGAGACAATTTAATCCTCTGTTAAACCTTTTTTTTTTCTTCTCTTGATAAAAGCCAAAGATTCAGTGGTATCAAAACAGTTCAAGTTATTCCAGCTCAAATCAGCTTGCTTTAATTAGCAGATCTAACTGTAAAAAGTGAAAAGCAACAGATTTATTTTCTCTCTTTTTTATCTCATTTCAGTTTTGAAGAGTTTCGGTGTTTAAAATTTGAGCCGTAGCTTTTTAAAAATGCAAAAAAAACCATCAAAAACTGACAATTGAAATTCTTGGCGTGACGTTCAACTCCTGCTCTGTTTAGCTCTTCACTTCCTAACAGTGACATTTTCAGGAATGTAATCACTTGTGTTTGTAAATTCATCAGCGTCGGCCGTCATTTTCTGGGTCCTAAAATGGGATGCACTTGGAATGAGCCCTTGGTTTTGATGTTTGGCGTTGCTAAGTGAAGAAAGTCAACACTCCTCCTCCTCCTTCCTCCCTCCTAACTTCACTTTCTCTTAACCTCTGTGACCCCAACAGTCCCACGGATACCACCCAGGAACATCCAGGTGTACAACCCAACCCCCAACAGCCTGAACGTGCGCTGGGAGCCCGCCACAGGCCTGGTTCAGCAGTACCGAGTCACTTTCAACTCCCTGAGCGGAGCCACATCCTCAGGCTCGGTGAGTAACTTTCTCCTGGCTGTTAAAACACACTAGTGGCAGAATTTGCCTCGAGGGACGGAGGAGGAGGAGGAGGAGGTGGTGGTTTCCCCCTCCTCCTCCTCTTCCTCCGTCCCTCCCCTGAGATCGCTGTCTCTACTCACAGAGGAAAAAAGGATTACAGCTCAGAATGTAAAGACAGAAAACAGCAACATCTGGAATGGTATCTTACTTTAAACACTCATAAACATCTGCTGGTGAGGTCAGGTAATTAAATATTAATTTCAGTACAAAACAACTCATTGCTAGATGTGAGGCAGCACCAAAAAATCCAATTAAAATCAGTGAAATTACATTAGAAAAAAAAGAAAGGGGGGAATTAGCTCATTCCACCAGCAGGTTTGGTCCAACAAAGGACAGATAGAGCTGCAACTAATTATTATTGTCATTATTAACTTGAAAAAAATGTCCTTAGACCCCAAGGTGACAGTTTCAGATGTCTTCAGATATGTCTGATCCAAAGCTCCAAACCCAAAGATATTAAATCAATAACGACATAAAACAGAGAGAAACCTAACCCTAACTCTAACCCTTGACCCGAGACTCTCTGGTCTTGACTTGAGACTTGCCGGTCTGGACTTGGGTCTTCATAACAAAGGCTCGACTATGAGTTTATCCAGCCTCTGTACTTTTATTTTCCACTGTAGGTCTTTATATGGAGTGTGGATTGTATTACATCACCAACTGTGGTTGAAATTATTAATCTCCATCTTAAATCTCTCTTACGTCCCCCCCCCCCTCTCTCTCTCTCTCCTCCACATCTAATTAAACTTAAATCAATGCACAGTCACTGCTTTCACCAGGACACTCTGTCATGGAAACAACAGGTGGTCCCATTTGGTCGCCCCCCCCTGATATTTGTTTCATTAAGCGTTCGTTCGCGTAGATGTCGCACAGATGTTTGCACAGCAGTAATTGTGGTGATGCTCTTAAAATATGGAAATCATGACTTGTCAGCTTTTTTGTATCTCTCCATCAGCACTGATTTCATGCTCCGGTGCAAATATCTGGATCACAGGGAGAAAGAGAGAAGGGGGCTTTCTTTCCTCACAAAGAGTTTGAACTCGGTGACTGAAGTTTGGAAATGCTGCACGGCAGACACATCTGTGACTGACATCAGTGAAAGCTCCTATGGTTGAGGTTTTGAGGCCATAAGGCTGTAATCTAATGAGGGTGTTTTGATGATTAAGTATCAGCTTTGATGCTAACAGTGCTGTATAGTTTATTGTCCCATGTAGTCACCATTTCCTCTATTTTCACTTCTGCCGTATTTTATTTTCATTAAGTTTGATTTTGTTTGGTCTGAGAGGAAGCTGGTTTGGCAAAGACAGAAGAGACACAAAGATGAGCTCAGAAATACAAAGATTCACCAACTCTTTATGACTCATTTAATGTAATTAAGCTCAAGCAGGCTTTGTTTTACATCACAGATGTATTAATTCAGACCCTGAAGCTCCTTTAAGTCTATTAAGCAACAGAGGAATTAAGTGTAGTGATATGTTTAAAGGGCTATACAAAAGTAAACTATCTTATTGAGTTAAATCTCAGTGTTTTGAGTGTAAAGTTAAGAAAATATACACTCTGGACAAAAGTATGTGGACACCTGAGCATTACCCCCATTTACGTTAAACACATCATCCCAAAATCATTAATCTTGTCCGGAAATGGTTCAGCTGTCAAGGTGCGAATGACGCAAGGTGACATTTTGCTTCACGTACTGTCTGAACAAACCATTAAGCTTAATATTATTATTGTCTTGCTCTATAATTAAGTTAAATGTCCGCAAAAGGAACTTGTGAGGTTATATTTTCGGGAAAAGTCGAGTACACAATATGTTCTGTGTTCGAACTGTTGCCACAGGATTGAAAATAACTTGTTCCATTTTCAGAAATAGCCAATGACGTTGTATTTTCTGTAATTCACTGTCATGATGGGAACAAGACGACTCATTTCTTTAACACGGTGAATGCATCTCCAGTCAAAACTCCCATTAATAAACCCAGAACAAACTGGGATTCTTTGGCTCCACCCATTGAGATTTAACTCAACCAGTGAGTTGAATCTTAACCCTTGAGAGCCTTCAGGAAATGACAGTATGACTAACCCTCAATCTGAAGCAATTAATTGTGTTTTAAAAGGACAGTGGCCAGTCCGTTGGCCTTGCATTGGAGTGTACCGGAGGGATTTGACCCAAGTCCAGCAGGCGTATATGCGCTTCCAGTTGAGGGATCTCAACCACTACATCATCAGTGAGGAACCTATTTCATGGTCCGACGTGCCAGAAGATTTGGGCCCAAAACTCTTTGAGATATTTGCTTTAACCAAAACAACATCTCTCAATGAGGGGGGACTCGAGTTCAAGCAGCAGATATATTTCCCATGATGTAACACCTCTGATTTTCATGGCTCGTAACCCCGGCTGAAAAGAAGAGGATAGATGCCGTGATAATCCCAGTGACAAGAGACGGGCTGCAGTCGTCCTTGTTGTTAGAAAACACGTCGCGCTACGTGTCAGAACCTGCTGGGAGCCGCTGACAGACTCCGCACTCTCCAGCCGCTTCCTCGCAGAAACTGTTTATCAGTCGGTCCACTTACTGAATGAATTATTTGTTTGGCGTCTAACCTCCCAGGTCTTTGTTAGTGTTTCAGTAAAACCTTGGCAGCAGAAGGGGGCCGAGAGATAACTGGATGAGGGATGAGCAGTGAGGTCATTATGTACATTACCGCTGCCAGATCTCTATGTAATCTCTGACGAGGCTCATTTGAATAGTCTGAAAGGATGATGATGATGATGATGATGATGATGATGAGGTCTATATTTGTGTTTTGACCCTTTGGTTTCTTCTCCAAAAAGGTCCTGGTGTCAGGAAATATTAACAACGCCTTCCTGGACAACCTGATCCCGGACACTCCTTACTCAATCACCGTCGCACCTCTGTACGCCGACGGCGAGGGAACGCCCGTGAACGGCAACGGCAAAACACGTAAGCGCTGCAACAACAATCTCACATGTTGACACTGTATACAATCAAAGTCATCGACTCATGCTGAAGGCTGTTTAGATCTACGCGGAAGGACACAGAGTCATAGAGCGAGCTGTATACACTGCAGAAGAGTCCATCTTAACTATTCATCTAGCTCATAATGAGTGGCACTTAATGATTTAGTGGTGCTTCAAAACTATGGTTTACATATGTTGGTGACCATAAAACAAACAGCTACTACAGAGGATCCTACTTTGCCCCAAATATTAGGAATTTCATAAGTAGTTCACATCCTGGAGCTTTAGAAATGTGTAAATGGCATTATCTTTGTTTTCTTACCTTATGTTGTACTGGTTAGCTCTATTTCTTTTTCTATTGTGTGCTAAAATTGGAGTTACATCCAGGTAGCTTCTGTCTCTGTTTGCTTGGTGACTTTTAAAAGAACACAATGCCTTTTGCTCCAAATACTTTGCAGTCAAGTCAAGTTGTCAAAACTAGTCAAAATCTCATTAAAGTCTCATTAATTTAACATACTGACTATCAAACTGAGCTATAACTACCTTTAACACTGCTGCTGGAGTCCTGTAAACTCTACAATCAATCACTTTATTAACCACAAAAAAGATACACACCAAATCTACCGAAATTACGTTAGCATTAGCTCGTTAGCTTTGATAAGACACTGATCGATTACACATCATTTTAGCAGCTTTCCAGAGACTGTTGAAGGAGAAACTATTTTAAAAAGTAGTCAGTTTTTATTATTGACAGTTGGACAAGTTTCAAGGGTGCCTTCATGGTTCATGTAGAAACTGTCATGTATATTCAGGTTTTAGATATATTGATATTGTGCATAATATCTACACTCCCTTTAATAATCAGACAAAACAGTTCTACGTATGCATTTTTAACTCTCTACCTTTAAGGATCACAGAAACTAAAAGGTAGAAAGTCTAAAAACGCATCTTGCAAACATGACAAATAATTGAATTATCTGTTGTCATAAATATATACTGTTAATCATATTTATCTAACTCCTCCCTTGGTGTATAGTGTAGATGGAGAGGAGATATGTACAGTATGTGTTTTATATTATTTTATTATAGTTTGAAGAGTAGGTATTACCACCTGTAATAGCTAATGGGGATCCTTTTGATGTTACTTGCAACAGTAATTAGTTAAATTGACTTGAGGTGGTTCTAGTTAGTCCTTAATTATAATTAAATATAATTAACACTAATTTAAACCCTTGAAAACAAGAACAATTGGGGGAAAAAACTCACTTTTCACTTTTAAATTTAAGGTAGATGTTGCTGGAACATGCAGAAGCTCACCATCTATCATCAGTGTTTTGTTCCTCATGTTAATCTGGTGTGTTTTGGTTGCAGTGCCCCGTGCCGGTCCCAGGAACATGCGTGTGTTTGACGCCACCACCAACACCCTCACCATCGGCTGGGACCACGCGGAGGGTCCTGTGAGGCAGTACAGGATCGCCTACGCTCCCATGACCGGAGACCCCATCACTGAGTTTGTAAGTCGACAGAAGAAACTCAAAACATTTACATCTGTTTGAGGAATTTTCAGTGTTTGTTAAGACCTGACAAAGAAAATGCATCAGAACTAAACTTCTCAGGCTTATCTCATACAATCAACCAATGGCATTTTTGTTTGGGATAAACTGTTGATATGACTCCCACCATATGCAATGAAGTCACATCTCAGGATTCCCTTGGCTCATTCAGCTTATAAATCACCGATTAGTGAGAGTAATTACAGGCTCAGTTAAACAAACAGCATAATTTGGGCCATAATAACATTATTAATTGTCCCAAATAATGAGTCGGAGCAGCAGTTGAGGGCAGCGGCGGCCCAGCTGTGCTCCCCTTGTGCTTGTTAGTGAAGCACCTGTTCATTATGAGTCAGCTAAGTGCAGCAGAGGGACAGTGATGAAAGGATTTCTGCAGTCTGGGAATGACTGAGCAGCTTATAACTATTTGAAAATTAGGGCTGCCCTGAATACTCTTTTTTTTTGTGTGTCTTTTGAGCTTTGAATATTTTGGCAGCAATTATTCCAATTTATTTGAAATTAGGTAGGAGTGGGTGGGGTGAGATAGAGGAAATGGCGGTGGCGGTGGTCCAAGAGGAGCGAGGGGTGAAGAGAGCGAAGAGAGAAAGAAAGAGAGACAGCAGATTGAGACAAAACATTCAAAACAAAGGCAATAAAACCAACAAGGCTGCAAAGAGAGAGTTAAAAACAAACACAGGTGTCGAATCAGTCAGAAGGTTATAATTAGTTTTATATTATAGGACAGAGAAAAACAGGTGAGTTTCAAATCTGGCTTTGAATGTTTCCAGAGAAGGAGCTGCTCTCATATAAACAGGAAGCGACCATTGTGCAAAATGAATAAGTAAGAGGAACCCAAAGAACATATGAGGTCAGGGTGAATATTTGTTCACTAGAAAAGTATTAAAGGCAGACATATCGAATCAAAACCAAAAGATAATTCCCAATAATCTCTATTTATGCATCTGAAAAACTCATATCAACATGTCATCTTGATGAGAGGTGCGAGAGGTCCCAGGTTAAAATCTTGGAGGAGCCCCCAATGTGTCATGAGTGGCTTATAGATCATAGCAGAAAAAGGGCTCAGATGCCAAAACTGCACTTAAATGAACTAATTTATGCACAAAAACATGCATTTAATACCAAAATGTGAATGTCAGTGAGTGGATGTGTGAAAACTGATAAAGGAACCAAACAAAACACATGGAAAGAGTTTCTCCAAAAGGACCAAGGTGTCCATTTTTATGGGAACTGGGCGTAATGGGCCCAGCTGTTCCCAGTCAGCGGCCCAAATGACCATTCCCCATCTGCTAGTTACATGTATCTACAAGACAAGCACACAACAAATCAAGTCAGGCTAGAGTGACGTTGTGTCTTTCCAGAAACAACTTCAGGATAATCTGTGGATGTCAACGCTCATTATTGCCTAAAATGTTTCTTTGGTAGCTGAAAACCTTTTAACTTTGTGGTGTTTTGCTCCTCAGACTGTCGTTCCTGGGAACAGAAACAACGCCATGCTGCAGAATCTGCTCCCCGACACTCCCTACAACATCACAGTAGAGGCCATCTACGCCGAGGGTCCCGGAGGAAATCTGAACGGCAACGGACGCACAGGTGAGCCGAAGTGTTCAGTCGCTGCTCGGTGCTCCAGATTCATGTAATCAAGTCCAGTTTTATTCATAGAGCCCAATATCACAATTTTAGACGCTTAATTTGGACATGGACCTACTCCTAAAAAAACCTTTAATCCTATCCTCCTTTGGTGTACAAGTAGTTACAATATATATAGATGTTTATGAGCACTAACAAGATCATTTGCACACTTTGGTATTGAGAAATATTGATTATTGTCTTTGGTTTTTGGGGGTCAAAACTAAATTAGACCCTCTGAACTCAAACTTTGGCCCTTTCTTACTACCTTTTTTAATAACTCTTGAGTGATTTCATTGAGCTTTACCTGCTGGAGAAAGCAGTACTTTGCATCAAGGTGACTGCTTATTGGTTAAGCTGCTGAAAAACTACTTAATTAAGTTTTTTGGGGGATTGCCAAAGATGCATCTGTCTGTTTTTTACAAGACTTTAAAGGAATACTCCTCTAAAAATCCATTGAGTCCAATACAAATCCAAAGTCAAGCAAAACAGCTGCTGAATCTGCTCCTGCTGCAGTCTCTACTTCTCCACCGTCCATGCCAGTATGTTCCAGATAATCACCAATTTGCCAATAACTGCTTGTGGCGGAGCTTCTGAGCCATTAGAAAGTGATATTATAACAAAGACATTGTGTGTTTAGCTCATTTGTGGAGAACGTTTTTGACGGAGAGAATCTGATACCTAAAAAGACAGATTTAAGTGGAGCGTTCTTTTTTTTAAACGAAGCCGTTTTTCTAACAGCTGTTATCGGAAAAAAGAAAAAAAATCCCACAAGAAAGTAAACTAAGAAAAGACAAATGTTTTTATTAGATAAGGATGAAAGCAGTTAGAAGTGAGACCTCCCACTTTTAACTGAGTACACTTCACACATCTGTATCTTGCTGTGGTCACAGTGGTTGAACTCTGTGAACTCGGTGTGTTTTTCGGGGTCGCTCTCACTGTGCCGCCTGCTGCTCAGTTTAACAGGCCGACAGCTCGCAGCTCCGCATGCCAGCAGCATTAAAGAGAGCAGACTGTACAGGGAAAATAAATAAGCGGACATGATGTACATTAGTCAACAGTGCCAACATGTTTTAGTGGGCACTGGGAATCTCACAGGAGCTAAAGTGGGAGAACACTTCAGCATTAGTTATACAAATAAAAAGAAATGTATATGCATGCGGGTGTGTGCATGTGTGTGTGTGTGTGTGTGTGTGTGTGTGTTGATCAAAGTCTGAACACAGCAGTCACCCAGCTTCCTCAATGAGGCTGTTAGTGTGCCCATATCTAAATATAGTATATCATTTTGAACCTCTAATCTGACAGTTAGATAAGAAAATGTTCCTATTTTAAGAAAGGTGTATATCTATCAACTAAATGAAAAATGCAGCCTCTTAATTAGCAGGTTGCTCTTGCTCTTTTGCTTATTACTGCAAAAACACAGCATTACAACTTGCAAAAACCTACAAAATGAATGTGGACCAAGTTTTCTTCTTTTAAAAACAGCAGGTAAACTGAGATCCATGAACATTGAGCCTTTCTACAGACAGGATCTTGGATTTATGTGGGAAAAGTCAATATCAATATCACCAAAATATCAATGATAGGCAGCTCTTGTTTTATTAAATCAAGTCATACTATGAAGAGAACAGCACTAAATTGTGATTAAAGAAGCTTTCATTCAAAAAAATTAGAGAGATATGACTGAAATCGTTGAAAAATGACACTGCATCAGAAACAAGAGGCAGATATAATCAAGGACCTGAACTACATTTCTCCTCTGGGCACTTGAATCAAAACAAGATAAAGTTGTTTCCACTGGTTGCTGAGACACATTTTAATTGCTGACTTGTCTCTCCTCTGTCGCAGTCGGCCTGCTGAGTCCAAGAAACCTTCGCGTCTCAGACGAGTGGTACACCCGTTTCAGGGTGGCCTGGGACCCGGTGAACGCTCCCGTCCAGGGATACAAACTCATCTACTCGCCTGAAGGTGAGCTGATGTCACAACGACACATCCACACAATGAATGAACTCTGGTTACTAGCTCTCACTGCTAAATCTGACTTAATGAAAATGAAATACAGGATTTAATGTTTTCTCGGCTTTTGAAAATGACAGATATGTTGAGTCAACTTCAGCTTTATTTATATACAACTCTAAACACAACACAGTTAATCCAAAGTGCTTTACACAGTTTAACAAAAGAAAAATGTTCACCCTCTCACATTGAGTTTGGTTTTAATACATTTTTTTATAAACCACACTAGAAGAAACATAAGTGCATAATTGTAGGTAACAGGTGAGTATTTTTACATGTGTGTGGAAACATAGAAAAACCTTTAAAAAAGTGATAAAAGTAACAAATAACTAATTAAAACTGTTATGAGTAAACTGTCAGACTCATTTTGTGAAGAAGAACAGATTGCCTGCTGCGTGTCACCAACTCCAAAAAGCTTTTCCAGATATTTGTGATCCGTCTGCATCTGATTTCTGTCCTCTGCCAGTTTGGTTACAGAATGAAAACAACCTGGTCTTTGTCTCATTTCTTTTTGCAGGCTCAAACCAGACCGTTGACTTCTTCGTGGGCGACGTGACCTCTTACACTCTGCACAACCTGCTGCCTGGAACCACCTACGATCTCAAAGTGATCGCTCAATACACCGGCGGCATGAGCGCCCCGCTCGATGGGCAAGGAACAACATGTGAGTACCGTAACTGTGTGAAAAGACTCTGAAGGATTCACATTTTTAAAAATAAACACAAGTTCTCATGTTGCATTTAATCGTCCACATATTCTGCTGATTTTTGGAGACTTTAAATTCAGATTTGAGTCACAAAAATTAGGATTTGAAGCTGTGATTTGACCTAATTTAGACTAATCTAAAGGCTTACCTGACATTTGAAAGCACAAACATTCAAGTCTTAAGTTCTGACTCTGTCTCACTTTTTGCCAGGAAGAAAAAATAACTTTTAACTCAACTGTGAGAGGATCATCTTGACTTGCTTTTTGTTTGTGTAATTTCACTTGAACTGTCTCTTATAAGTGTAGACATGGCTCTGGTTTGTGGTCTGATAAAAAATGACAAAGCTCATTAAAAAGCGCTGAAAATGCATATTTGAAAAAAGTCAACATCAAGGAGATTTTTTAAAAACAGCTCCAGATACTCTGGATCACACACAGGCACACAGTGATCAGTTTACAATGGGAACTATTTCTTCACAAAAGTTCAAGAAAAAAACATTAACATTTTGATGTATTATCCAAATTAAGCAGGACAGTGTTTCTGGACGGAAATTCAAAAGATCTCAAAACTCCCACAAACTGTTTGAGTGGGCAGATGCCACGATAAGATTGATTTCTCAGCTTTGTAACTTGGGTGAACTGACTCTTTATATAACTATAATTGTATTTTTAGGGCACACATTAATACTCTTTATCATGTTGTTGCTTTTTCCCTTTTTGCATAGTTATAAAACATTTTAGGTATTTTGAACACTGAAACTGTCTTTTCCTACGCTCTCCAGTGTACCTGAACGTGACCAACATCGAGACCTTCAACGTCGGTCACGACAAGTTCTGCATCAAGTGGGCTCCTCACAGATCGGCCACGTCCTACCGCATCAAGCTGAACCCCTTGGACCGTAAGTCTCCTCCATTTCCACCACATACTGTGCGTCACTTTCACCCGGAAGATGGGAAAGTACTTTATAGGAGAATTCCTCGTCTTCTAATGCATCATAAGCAGGTTTAGATGCTTTAATGTATTTCACAGACTGTTCGAGGCTGCCATTGATTTCCATACGAGGCCCTTGATATCAATTATCAGGCTTTTGAAGGTTGTTTGAGTTGTGTAATAGATATATTTTTAAACGGCACAGATTAATGCAGGCTTGATGTTCACTGTGATTGAACATTTCCAGACTCTGCTAATTGATTTTCATTCTGTGTAGTTGTTCCAAAATCATCAATTAGATCCTCAAATTAAGTTTTTGCTGCTTTTTTTCCCTGTTTGATATCTTTAGATTTGATTTGAATATTTTGGTTTCGGACTGTTGGTCCTTTGAAAGCTGTGATGGACATTTTATAGACTGAGCAATTCATTGATTTATCATGGAAATAATTAAAAAATCAGTCAATAATGAAAATAAGTGAGTAGTTAAAGCCCCGCCACACTCAAAATGAATGGAAACTAAGTGATGCCTGCAACACTATAGACTACCTGTACCTGCATTTCTAAAACACAACAGCATTATTTTGATATGTAGGGCTAAAATTAACATTTACTTCCATTATTGATCAATTTATAGATATTTATTATTTTATTTTATATTATAATGTCTGACAGAGAACGACATGTCTTCAAATGTCTCGTTTTTTCTCTCAAAACCCCAAAATATTCAGTTTACATCGATATAAAACAAATAAAAGCAACATATCTGCACATTTCAGAAGCTTTAACGAGAGAATCCACATTTTTTTATTGAAAACTGAGTCAAAAGATTCATCAATAATGAAACTAATCTAATTTATTAGCTGCTTCATGGTGTAATCTCCAGTGGTGTTGTGGGCTAAAACACATAAATCCATTATAATGGCCGTCAATAGATCACAGGTGAGGAAATTATGTCCAAGCTGCTGTTCAACATCTTCGATAACAGGATTAGTTGAGTTGTGTCTATTGCCGCTGTTACTAATGCAGATTCGTTAGAGTCATGTGGTCACCTGATGAAGGGTTGGTGTGGTCCGCTTCCACCGGTCGGATCCAGATCGGAGGCGATTTGTTTGAGGTGCAGTGAGACTTCCAGTTCCAGCAGATGTTTGGATGCATATCTGTGAATGAAGTCACCATCGCTGCGGTCGTGGATGCCACAGATCTTCTGCTGATCCCCTTCCTCAGTGTTTAGCAGACTGTGACGGCTGTTGGGATCGTGTCTAGACTTTTCTATTTTTTTCTCCTTCTCCTTCTTCTTATTCTTTCTCGCGCAGAGAGGCTGTTGTTTATCTTCAGGCCTCCTCCTTGTGATCATTACTCGAAGCAGGATGCAAGTTTTGGCTGGGATTGAAAGCGTCCGACCACCAAGCTTTAATTGTGTCTGTGTCTGCAAAGATTACATCCTTTTCAATTACTGCAGGGTCTTTGAATCCCATCTGGTTCGGATTGTCACATGGACATGGGTTAGCGGTTTAAAGAGCAGGAAAAAGCAGGAAGGGGAGCGTCAATATTTGAATATCTATATGGTAGTCATTAGCCATCGGGGTTGTCGTGACATGTTGCCAGAACAAACACAGGTCCGCTAGCGTGAGACAGATGGCGGGTTAACCACTTACCACCGAGGGATCAGAAATCCTCCGCCTGAGAAAGAATCCATCCCGGCGAGAGGCAGCAGACGTTGCGCTCGAGTCAACAAATCAGTCAAATGTTTGTTCTCGTGTGGAAACGCAAACAGCGGTCGGAGACGGTGGTGAGATGAGTAAGTGGAAAAATGTCTCCTCCAGTGGGAATCGTCTTCTCCAGCAATATTTCCTCCATATTTTTAAAAAAAGCCACGGAAAAGACTGGTTGGAAGGAGAACGATCGGATGCCAGTTTTAACTCCAGCTGAACTAGTTCAAGGATTAATTATGTCAAACATCACTCGTCTGGATGATCTATGTGTCTCTTCTCGCTTGATAAATGAAGGCCACCGTTTTGGAGAAGAACGCACATCATCTTCCAAGAATTAATATTAAGCAAATTCCATCATTACTTGTTGATATTACAAAGCTCATCATCAGTCATTACATCACCGGAGCTGCCTTGATCCTGCGATTTGACAGACAATGACGATATCTGTCTTTCTTTAAGAGTCCGGCGGAGGACTCTCTGAAGAGTAGCGATCATCGAGCATGGCAGCTGTCTTAGCAATAAACACGCTTGTGTTTGTTTGCGTTGAGTGAAGCACACAGTATAAATAGGAAACCTTATTAGCAATGCATCACTGTCCAGCCTCGCGGATAAGTAAACATGTCAATGGAAAGCAGTTTTTTTAATACAGTTTAAACAGCGCTAAAGAAATCTGTGGCTTTTATTTTCTTCTGTTGGTAACAAAACAGAAAGTGTAGCAACGAAATGAAAGCCCGAAAGCATTAAAAAATACTCTTCTCTTCCGTGATGGTGTCTCAAAACTGACTCAATGTTTTCTTACGAGACACAAGTGATGTCATCATGACTTCACACATCAGATAAAACTAATTCAAAAATAAAGAATAAGACCAATGAGAGGATGTAAATTAAAGGCCCTGAAAGTATATTTTCATTTTTCATCAGTTTCTTTATTCAAGCAAACTCAACCTACAGTACATTGCACCATTTCCTGACAAAGACTGAACAGTTCTAGTGATTTAACATGAGAGATTTTGTGTATTTGTAGTTTAGTTTTTTCCCCATGAACTTAAGACTCCAGCCATTGAGTCATTCTTACATCTTTAGTCACGAATGTGCCAGAAAAAACACACTGAACCAAGTTGAGAGAAGCTCTAAAAGTAGCTCTACAGATGCTAAATCTGTGAAATAAACCATTTATCTTTTAAAAAACGACCCTAACAGACTCTTAGAAACGAAGCAGAGAACTTAGCAAAAAAGAAACAGTCTGAGATCCGTCGACTCTGGGTGTAAGTTTTAAAAGCCAGAAGTGTGAGCACCTGGGGAAGTAATCTCTGAGTCAGCGTCTCGTTCGGTGCTTGGTGCTCCGTCTGTTGGGACCTCATCTGGAGCTCACTGAGGGTTTCTTGGAGAGCGTCCAGCTTATTACTGGCTTGTTGCAGTCCGCTGTGACTCCCTCAGGCAGGCGTGTTGACCGTTGGACTGATATATATCTTTTCGGTTGTGGGCTGAGTTTGGACTTGTGTCATTCCGGCCCAGCTGGGATTACATCTCATCGCTTCTACGTAGGTTTTTAAACCAATAGCAAAGCCTGATAGAGGGTGGAGAACATGAGACATAGAAATAGTGGTTTACCAGGATGTAACTTTGGTTCTATGAGATTTTGGATAGCACCAGTTGTTGTTGCTGAGAGTTTCAAATACAGAAAAGCAGCAAATGCATTGGAGCTGTATAGGTGGGGGGTGCTGAGTGGAAGCTCCGTCCTGATTGGCTGGTTAGTGCAAAAATGTTTCTCAAGTACCTAGGTGAAGCTTTGGAGGGTAAACCAATAGCAAAGCTCATTGGATGGCTATGCATTCATTTAACTGCTATGTTCAATCAACAATGGATGCAAGAGTGGAGCATCTTCCCAATGCATCATTTGTGACTCAACTAAAGTGGTTGAACCTGGTCTGAAAACAGAAATTAATCATAAAAAGTGACAAAGAATCACACATTTTCATGTAATAGGTTTAATCTTCCCATTTCAAATATAATGAAATGACCGAGCTGTGCACATTTTTTTATTAAGAACATCTTAAAAACATAAAGTTTTAATCACACATTTCATACAAAATGATACAACACAAGGATTCCTTTGAAATGAAGGATTTTAAAAGGGTGAATAAATATAAATTGATATTGTGAGTGAGTTTTTAAATATAGTAACAGTTTTATAAGTCAATAATTTATAGGCATTTTAAAAAAATTGTGAATGAGATGCAGATTTTCAGAGTCTGTGGGATGTTTGCAGCATCACTGATAATCTTGTGCACAGCTGTAAACTCATTCATCTTCTCGGGTGCTGAGCAGGAAGCAGGAAACAATGTGGGAACACTGTCACATGTAGGAATTCCAGCGCACACTGGGGAAGTCTAGATCATCTTCATTTATAAACAGCCGTCCGCAAACAGCCTGTTTTTAACGTTGCGGTTCGCTCATCACACGAGCCGGTGTTTTGGATTCTTTGCATCAAAGTAACTGAGAGAAAAAAGCCTGAATGTGGTTTTTTCACAGTCGGTTTAACCTTCGTGTCGTCCTGCCGGGTCAAATTGACCCTGTCTGTTTTGACTGTTCCTTCTTTCCTCCCTTCATTCCTTCTTTCCTCTTTTCCTTTCTCCATCCCCCTTTCTTCCTTCCTTCTGTCCTTCCTGCCTCCCTTCCTTTTTTCTTCTGTCCTTCCTTCCTTCCTTCTTTCCTTCCTTCCTCCCTTCCTCTTTTCCTTTCTCCTTCCCTCCCTCCTTCTTTCCTCCCTCCGTCCTTCCTTCCTTCCTTCCTTCCTTCTTTCCTTCCTTCCTTCCTTCCTCCCTTCTTTCCTTCCTTCTTCCTCCCTCCTTTCCTTCCTTCCTCCCTCCCTTCCTTCCTTCTTCCTCCCTCCTTTCCTTTCCTTCCTTCCTTCCTTCCTTCCTCCCTCCTTTCCTTCCTTCCTTCTTTCCTTCCTCCTTTCCTTCCTTCTTCTTCCTCCCTCCTTTCCTTCCTTCCTCCCTCCCTTCCTTCCTTCTTCCTCCCTTCCTTCCTTGACTCGAGGACAACAGGAGGTTTAATAAACACATCTTTGTTTCCTTCTCTTTTCAGCCTCCAGTAAAGGACAACATGAGATCACCATCCCTGCCGGGCAGCCTCAGTACTGCTTCGACGGACTCTCTCCTGACGCTCTGTACAGCGCCACCGTCTTCGTTCAGACCCCGAACCTGGAGGGACCAGGAGTCAGCACCAAAGAGAGAACCTGTGAGTGCTGCGTCTGTGAATCATCTGAACTTAAGCAGATCAGTATTGAAAAGAAAAGTGAATTTCTTGTAAGACACATATGTGCTGTTAAAATAGAGTCTGCACAATTATGGCATGAATCAAAATTTAAATGTTTTTATATAAAAATCCCCCAAAATATCCCAGATTATTTGCTTTGGTTTCGGTTTATCGACGATGATGTAAAATATTTAATTCATTTGTCAGTTATAGAGAGATAAACTCCTATTCCCATTATTGTCCCATTGTTTATTGTCTAACTAATGATTATTTTCATCATTTATAAATATATATATTATAGATGTTATTTCTATTTTCTCAATTTGTTCACTATTTGTTTAATGGTTTGATCTTAAAAACAACAGAAAACACTAAAAACTGCCAGTGAACACAACTTCTTGAGCTCAAGTCTTCAAAACTACCAATCAAAATATTTGATTTATAGTAATAAAAGACAAAGAAAAGCAGCCAATTCTCCCATTTAAGGCTGAAATTGTCAAATGTTTGGATTTTTTCCTTGAAAAACGACTTAAACGATGATATAAGCAGTTACCAATAAAGTTCCTGTTAATCCAGGAAGTGATTAATTGACTAATCCATCAAGCTCTAATGTACAGCAACATATTTTACTGATTAATTGGTGCATTGATGAAATTATTGATTGAAAAAACCTTTGAGAAACTGATTTCTGTATAAAAGTTCATTTAAAATCAAACTAAACCTAAACTGAGAAACACATGAATGAACAAACACTGTGATGAGATATAAAGGAAAAGAAACCAGCAGTGTAAACATCACTGATGGAAAAAGTTCATCACTTGAGATGTATAAAGTCGACATGATGTGTGAGCTGTGGCGTCTCGAGATACGGAGCATGACTCAGACGCTCTGCGAGTTATTATCTGACAGCGCCGATCCAAAACAATGACCTCATCGTACATGTACATGTTTACTGTTGTGCTCTATTTATTACAAATATGTCGATAACAGTTTGTTCAATGTTTCCTTTTTCTCACAGTGGTGAAGCCGACTCCGGCTCCAACGCTCCCACCCACCCCGACCCCACTACCCACAATCCCCCCTGGATGGGGAGGTAAGCATCCAACGGCACCAATATTACTTTGTTTATCCATTTAACTGATATTAAAATGCATGTTTTCATCTGCTACAGCTCAGATATCTGGGTTTCTGTTAGTTTTTAGGTCTTTTTGGCGCACAACAAATCAGTTTATTTTACTTTTAAACTAATTTGCATGAAGCAGCTTAAAATCAGCGTTCTGACCAAAGCCTCACACTTTTAACCACAAGCCACAAGAGCTTTTTCTAAAGTCTCACTTTTATGTAGAAACACTAAAAATGTTCCTGATCAAGCGACCAAACATCTACCAGAGAAAACTGCTCTGAATATGTCACGTTGGGCTTGATAGCTGATTGAATAGTGAGCTGCAGCACATTGAATATCTTTAAAAAAAATGATCCAAATTGGTTATTTTAAATGCTCCATGCTGCAGTCCTAAAGGTTGAGTCACATTAACATTTAAAACCTAATAAAATCATTAGTTTTATGATTACACAGACATTTGTTAAAGCTACAGTATGTGAGTTTTTGTTCTTTATATTGTATGAATTTAAATATGCTGCAAAACATATTTAAATGTGAAAAGCAGCTGTCAAAGGCTTCTGTAACTCATTGAAACTCTTCCAACCAATCAGAGAAGGCCAGAGTTAGGTGTAGGAGCTCACGGCTGTCAATCAATATGAGAATGAATTTTTGGCTAATGACTCCTCTTGTAGTGCAACTCCATGCTAGCATTAGCTGCTGGAAGATGCTAACATTTGTTTCTCATGAGGTGGCGAGCTCCTGATTACTTGCAATCAAAGAGCTCAGTTCCTTTAAACAGTGAAATGGTTGCACATTATCACAAAGATGAGGATTGGAGGGGTTTGAGTCTCATCCAGAACTTGCATATTGTAGCTTTAAGAAGATTTTTTTTAAACTATATTGGGCATAAAAGGATTGAGAGAAGGGTCTAATAGGCAAGAAGTGAGTGGGTGATGTTGCGGCCATGAGGAACAACCTTAACCTTAAACTTAAGCTACTGGGATGCACCAAAATATTGTGCCATTGACCAATAGCATAGTCCTCTCAATGGTGCTGAGAATCCATAATGTTGAATGACATCATCGTAGCTTATTAGCTGTGCTGCATCACCTGTTTTTGTGCAGTAATTTTGGGGCATTTTGTTCATTTGTCACAGACACAAGGCAGATATCAACTTCTTTTTATTTTTTACAGTGTAGCTTAACGTCTCTGTTGACTCTGTACTTATTCAGACCTTTTTGAGTCTGTTAATCATTAATAAATTAAATCACTCAATCACATTTTGAATGATTACTGAATACAAAAAGGGAAGATTAACCGTGATTTCAGTTGGACTTTGATCAAATACTCCCATCAGCTTAATTTCACAGGAGCAGCTTTGTTTAATGAATCATTCCTGTTTTGTTAAACTCAAATGTAAATTTAAATTTAATAGATTGAACACAGAAAAGGTTTTTTTGCTGTGGAAGTTAATGGAAGTTTAGAAGTGAATTGAGCATCTTAAAACATCCTTCGAGGACTCCATAATGCTGAACTGTATTCAGGTCCAGCAAAGTTGATCAATCCCCAGAAAATCGATCCAATCAGACTGAATGGATCGAGTCTTTTCATTCAAGCTTAGCTCTGATTGGAAAGTCCTCAATGCAGCGTTTTGGCCGAGGCGACGGTTTGAGCGCCAGCTCCTTCTGGATCCGACTCATGCCAGCAGTGAATTAATAGCCGCCACATGTGCTGCTGGCCCTGTGGGGCGTATGAAGGGAACCAACAACGTAGGTGTTGAAAAAAGAAAGACAGAGCAGTCCAAAGAATCTGTTAGTCGTACGTTGTTGTGTAAAACTTGTTTATAAATCTCTGACCGGGAGGAAAAGGATAGAGAAGATTACCAAGTATGCTGCATCACATAAGGCAAAGATTATTCGAAGTTTTTTGCCCAATTCGTTTTCGTCTGAGAGGAACCCATTAACGAGAGCTCACTTTCAACCCTTCTGGTGACCAAATGTTACTTGTTTAGTGTTGCCAGTATTTCTTTTATCGGTGAAACCCATAATTACTATACATGGCCCCATCACGTCATTTTTCTCAATCGTTTTGTTTTGTTGCACGCTTCTAGCTGACTTTTTAGTGCGCTGTAGCTCACAAACAATAATTATACCGTGTGATGATGCCATTTTCTCTGCTGGTGATGCTACCCCCAAGGTCTGGCCGGCGGACTTTAAAGCTCCTTATTGACTTGTTTTCTTTCCTCAGTTTGCAAAGGTGCCAAAGCAGATGTGGTGTTCCTCATCGACGGCTCCTGGAGTATCGGCGAGGAGAGCTTCCTCAAAGTCGTGCACTTCGTCTACGGCATGATCGGCGCCTTTGATGTCATCGGACCCACAGGAATGCAGGTTTGTGTTGAGAACGTTGACCCGGCGGTGCGCTCCCTCCATCACGCTACAGTCGGTCTGTTTTTATTTGCACAATTGAAGCATCATGGGTAAAAGTCGAAGAGGTCAAAGAAGAGGAAGAAAAGCCATGAGGTTTCTACAAAATCCTCCTCGATATGAAAGAGCTTCAATTAAGTTTAATCATAAACAGACAAGACAAACCAAAGAAAAACAGAAGAGACTAGAAGAGATAATAAAACAGCAGGTAAAATAAACATGAAAAAGGGAATTAAACAAAAAAAAAAAGGATGAAAAAAGAAGCTAAATAAAATATTTTGCCTGTTAAAATTAAGCAGATGACTTTATATTTGATTTCCGTGACATGAATGATAGTTGAATCCCACGTTGCTGCTTCAGTTTTAAGGTCCTGGCATCGATCATGCTAGCTCACATGCTTTACTTTAATGTTATTAATAACACTTTGAGAAAGGACTGTGATAAATATAAGAGTAAATTAAACTGTAACACTGAGTTTAAGCTCTTAATATCGTAGAATAGTCTAAAAGTTAAGTTGCCAGTTTGTTCACATGCTAGGCTTGTTTAACGTACGAAAGCTCACACGGTGGGGTATTGTGATTCAGCCTCATCTATTATATTCAAGTCACGGAGCTCCGCATCTGTTTTTCGGGAAAAATAAATCCCTGATGATCTTTGAAAAACCCTGAAGATGGTTTAACATCACTTCCAGCAGTTTTGAGCAGTTTTTCCCAGAATCCTCAAAAACACACTTTTGTCCATCTGGAGACAAAAAAAAGAAATATTTTTTTTCCACTACACAATAAAAAAATAAATAAAATAAAAACGATTTTAAACGTGTTTTCCAGGTCGAAACTTTTATTAACAAGTCCACAAAAAAATGTGATAACAGGAAGTGACACATCATTGAAACGTGAACTAAAATCAAAAAAATTCATAATGAAGTGTTTGGAATTTTTATGACTATTTTCCATCTTTTTATAACTACATTTATATATTTTTTTAAAAATCAGGAAATCAGTTTATAATCTTTTATTTTATTGTGCAGTTAATGTAATATTTTTTGAAGCAGAAGACTAAAAACTGCAGAGTTGTGCACTTTTTTAGGGTTTTTTCCACTAAATTCTACTTTGCAGTTCTTTATTATAACAGTAATTCTATTATTCTGTATTTACATTACTTTATAGTGTTGTTAGCTTGTAGTTCTTTGTTTAAATATCATAAATTCTGCTTTTTTATGTTATAACTCTGCTAGTATTATATTGTAGACTGAGTACATACCAGACTGATTGTGTGTCTCATTGTCATTCAGAAGTCTCCCCCGTTCATTTTTTCCACTTTTTTAAGACTTTTTTAGAGTCTAAGCACAGATGGTGTTGCTTAGAGATTTTAAGGCAAATTGGGGAAAAACAATAATAAACTCGACTTGATGCTGATGTCAACGATGCGACTCTCCCAACAGGTGTCATTCGTGCAGTACAGCGATGAAGCGAAGACAGAGTTCAAGCTGAACGCCTATCAAGACAAAGGCATCGCCATGGCTGCACTTAATTACATCCATTACCGAGGAGGAAACACCAAAACAGGTTCGACCACACACTCACACACATACACACACACATGCACACACACACACACACACACACACACACACACACAAACACACACACACCATATCTCATAATGATAAAGATGTCACACAAAAACCTCTTTTCTTCTGATTCCTACACATTGATTTCATTCAGCCAAAGTGTTTTTTTCTAACATAATCTTCTTCTTCTTCTTCTTCTTCTTCTTCTTCTTCTTCTTCTTCTTCTTCTTCTTCTTCTTCTTCTTCTTCTTCTTCTTCTTGTCCTTCTCCGCTGAGCAGGAGTGGCTCTGAAACACACTTATGACAGGGCCTTTTCTTCTGATAATGGCATGAGGAGAAACGTCCCCAAGGTGGTCGTAACGATCACTGACGGACGCTCTCAGGACGAAGTGAAGAAGAACGCCGCCAAGCTGCAGCACGCAGGTAACGAGCATCAATCCCGAAAAAACACTGTATATATATATATATACTTATGTTTTAGTCCACATGGGATCTGGATCTGATCTACAGCTTCTTTAAAAAGCATTTAGGAGGCTGTCTTCGCTGTCTGAACTTTTAGCGACTGTTGAGCCGTTCCAGCTTTTTGTTTGTCAGTAAAAAACCAGAGAAACAGCTTGTACCAATCACCATGATTGATGATTAGAAACTTAAAATACTGGCGAAAGTTTGAAATGATTTAGCTTTGCTGTGGTTCATTGTTTCCCCTCTCATGACCTCTCGCAGGGTTGATTTGACAGAATAAGCTGTGCAGATCTTACCAGTAAACTACTACAGGATGTTACCTCTGATGTGATTGTATGGTATTTTTTTAATCTTGTCTTCAGGTTACAGTGTTTTTGCCATCGGTGTAGCAGACGTGGATTTCGTTGAGCTGCAGGGGATTGGAAGCAAGCCCACCGACAGACACGTCTTTGTCGTGGACGACTTTGACGCTTTTGACACCATTAAAGAAAACCTGATTACGTTCATTTGTGAAACAGCAACCTCTTGTAAGTTCACATCAGTTTTTACTGCAATCAACGACAAAAAAAACACCCCAACTGTTCTGGCTTTCGTTGGATGTTGATTTTTATGATGAAAAGTCATAATTTTTCTCTCTTGTTCTGCAGCCTGTCCCTTGATTTTCCTGAATGGATTCACTTCACCTGGTAAGTACAAACAATGACGCAGGAATTAGCAGAAGCGCTGAAATTCATCGTTTTCCAAGAACTGTCATCATTGTTGCCCTTTAAATTTGTCCTGAACTCCTCATTCAGACGTCCATGTGATGTCTCATTTAAAGACTAAAACTCCTGATTTTGTCGTGTCACAGGCTTCAGGATGCTCGAGGCCTTCAACCTGACGGAGAAGACCTACAGTTACACTAAAGGCGTCTCCATGGAGCCCGGCTCCTTCAACAGCTACACGGCATACAGACTCCACAAAAACGCCTTCCTGAATCAGCCCACAACGTGAGTGTCACAGCAAACTATTTGATTATTTTGTCAGCACATTCCTGAATGAGGCGAAGAGGAACATCGCTTAAGTTTTAGATTTAAGACTTAAACGTGTCTCAAAGGGAAGCTGCTAAAATAACCTTATGAGGACGTTCACCTCAAATCTAAAGAACTGCTGATTTGATGTTTTCAGAAGATGCTAAGTTTCTTAAACTTAAATGTCAAGCAGAAAAGTGTGTTATAGCAGTTCCTTTCTTTTAATTATTAGCATGGTTATTCATTGAACCGGAGGGTCAAAGTCCTGCCTGACTGTCTGTGTCTTTCATCAGTAATTTGAAAAAGCCAAAGCATTGCAATTTGTATGAAATCGCACCACCTCTAAACGTTAGGCCCGGCTCTTTGAGTTATAGCTCAACCAATGAGGTTTTTCTTCTCTCCAGAGCCACTTAAACAAATTTACAGTAGTTGTCTATAGTGCTCACGAGAAGAGAGCGTTTTAATGATCCACTGATTTATTCGTTCTTATATTCTCTGCCATTTTTCTTGTCTCTCAAACTCTATCACCATATTTTAGGAGAACAATGCAAAGTCTGTTTTGTCGGTCGCCCGGCAACAGTGTTGTCACAACTTCAGCCACTCGAATGCCAAACATGTTGTGTTCTTGAACTTCTCCAGGAAGAGTTTGTACAGTTAAACCTGTGAACTCCGCGGGGAGAAAAAGACTCACAGCTGAGCACAACCAGCACCTTCTGCTGGAGCTTCCCAGTGTCAGAGCGCATTAGTCGTCATTGTTTATCCCTTGAACACTTCCAAGTTGTTCTTGTCAGAATCATGAAGCGTCCTCCGCAGCTGTGTCCAGACGGTTTGAGCTCACTCGTTTTACAAACTGGGTCAGTGGATTTACGATGCTGTGTGAGGTCAGACGGGACTGTCTGAGCTGCTGGTCATGACAGAATGCAGCCGGCCCTGTTTCAGTTCATTCTGACGCCGCTTCACACAACAAGCCTCCGTCGGGCCAACGAGTGCAAAACCAACCACAAACTAGCCCGTTAATACTGGCCGACACCCAGCGAAGGCGTCCCGTATCCCAGAATCTCACATGCAACACCAATGTGGTGGAAAACAGCTTGAGCTCTGAGTGTTTACCAAGTCTGACTTTCCAAAACGTGTAGTGACATCAGAGGGACAAATGGGAAACATCCTGCTTCGAAAAAAGTGCTGGAAAAAGTCTTTAAATCCTTTAAAGTGTAAAAGTAAAATACCACAATAAAAAAAAAAAGCAGCTTCATTACTGGGGAATTTGATTTAATAACTGTAATCAAGTATTATCAGTAAAGTATGGTGTAGTGTGAAAGTAAAAGTACTCATTACTGATGTATTATTGTGTTAACGATGTCTAACTTAGAGAGCTTTGTCTGATTTGTGCAACATTAAGAGTCTCGGCTGCTCGGTTGCCTCACTGACCTGGAATCAGCCTTTTGAGAAACAAGCTCACCACAATGTAGCTGTTCTTCAGCTTTCAATAATATTCCAAGATCTTCAATTTTTTTCAATGGAAATTTGAAGCCAAAAGGGATTCAGGAATTACATGAAAATGTGAACCTCTGCAGCTCTGTGACAGCGCCATCTGCTAAAGAAGATAATGTGATACGATCAGAAGCTACTCAATGAATCTTGTGGTCAAAATATTTTCTCCTTAGATTTGTTTTCATTGGCCGGACAGATTTCTAACAACCACAAACATGAATGTAATTGGACAGACTAAAAATATGAAGCATCGCCACAGCGAGACAGTCCTGGACTCGGCTAGACATTATAGAATATGTTTATAAACATGTTTATTACCGAAATAAAGCCGTTTTTTTTTTTTTTTTGCTACAATTTCTCAGTTTCAAACTTGGTCTGAAAAGGCCTTAACACACTTTTTGGGAAGCTCTCGTTTCACTTCATTGATTAAAATGTTAAAAACAACATCAATGGCTCCATGCTTACACAGTAAACAGTATGCTTTAGAATTAGCATCCAACTAAATCCACTAAATACGAAACAACATGCAATAGATGATGCAAAACAATGACGTTGTGGTTCATGGTCATCACTTTAACCGCTTGGCCACCAGGGCGGCTTCATTTTGTGACATACAGATTGGACAAAGGACAAAAAAGTCTCATAAATGTCCCTTATGTGCCGGATGGAAGTGTCCACATTTGTCACCTTACTTCAAAAACACAGATGCTCTACTTCTGCATTCCCCCTTTACTTACTGTTGCCTCTCAAATACACATGTACATTTCACCTCTCCTTTAAGTTATGATTTGATTTCTCCCTCATTCATTTTCCTTTGACACTAATCTCTTACAGGGATTTCTAAGCCTGATGATTGATCCTCATTTATTGTAGTTGTGTGTTGATGCAGGAATTTAAGTTCAGTCAGTCTGGATATAATAGCAACAGATAATATTTATAGTAAATCGAACCCTTCTCCAACAGGCGATAACTCAAAAATTATGTATAGTTTCATTTGAATGAGGCCTATTGACCATAATTTCCAAAACATATGTATACAAGCTGTGGTAATAAGTTGGAATGAGGGTCTAAAAAATGTCTAACGCAGGATTGGTTGATAATTTATACCGGAGGACAAAATATGCATGGTCAATGGGAAAACAACAGCAGAGCTAACATATCAATATCTCTTCTTATTCAACAGAGACATCCACCCTGACGGTCTTCCCCACGCCTTCACCATCATCATGATGTTCCGCCTCCTGCCCGACACGCCCACCGACGCCTTCGACATCTGGCAGGTGTCAACCAAAGACCACAAGCCAGAAACCGGCGTCACCATTGACCGTAAATATCATCCTCTATTCTAATCCACTGATGTTGGTGTCAAGGGAAGGGGTGGTGGATATTTACAGGAAGAAGGGGGCATGAAAACAGAGCGAAATGGAAATGTGTGAGGGGATGTTGAGCAGCTGTGCCTCATTGTAATGTATCTTTTCATGAAAGGAGCTGAGTGGGGTGTAATGAGCTGGCTGTGCCCTCCGGCTGCTTTGGTCTCAGTTGATAACCACGCCGACTTCTTTTTACCACAAGAATCTCGTTTCTTCAGCCAAGCTCAGCTGGCTCTCGTAAAGCCTCAATTTTAGTCTGTCAGCAGAAATCCTCCAGTGATGATCGCTTGTTCTGGTTCTTGGACGACACCGAGGTTCAGATCATCTACAGAAAAAAGAAACTCTGCATCATTAAATTGGAACTAGGGGGAGCATGATATAACTATTAATACTAACTTTATTTGTACGGCACATTTCATGAAACAGCTTGCTTTAAAAAGTAAAACCAGATCAATTTAAAAAAAAATCTATTATTGTCAAGAGTAAAAAAAAGCAGTATTAAAAGACATGTTGTCAGCGGATGTTTAACAGAAAAGACAGAAGTAGCTGCACAGGTTGTAAACACCACATTCATTCACTAGTTTAGGTGCCAGAACAGCAAATTCACAGGCAGCTTTGGATGCAAGTGTAGACTCAGGAACTGCAGGAAGAGCTTTTTTCTGCTGAGTTAAGTGTGCACTCTTGTATATATACACCAGCGATGTATCTTGGAGCTAATCCATTTAACGCTGTGCAAGTAATTAACACTATTTTATATTCTGGATCTAATGGGAAGCCAATGAAGAGATGCTAAAGTTGGCGTTGTGTGTTCTCTCTTCTGGGTCAGTTAAAAGCTCAGAAATCTGCATTTTGGACTAATAAAGACAGTTTTGTGCAGAATAGAGAGAATTGCAGTAATCCAGGCAATTTGAAATAAAGGCTTTGCTAGCTTTCTCCATGCCAACAGATTTTCCTTCTCATTTGCTTCTCAACTGATTAAAAACAAGACTGAATAAATCTTTTGTACTTTGTTTTCAAAGTTCTAATTTGAATCATGAATAACTCCCAAATTTCTGGTAGATTGCTTTGTATCGGTTGGCATGAAATCATGTTTTCCATTAAATTAAATTGTCAGGCTGGATCAGGCAAATATATAATAGTCTTGGTCTTATCCTTCTTAAGCTAGAGATCCAATTTCTTAATATCATCAAAACTTCTAGGGCAGCAAAACTACAAGAATAAGTAGATTAAACAGAAATATATAATGCCATATCGTCTGCATAGAAATGACACAATAAGTTGCACGACAAAAAATGAGGCCAGAATTATCCATGATATATTAAAGATGCATAACAGAAGAACTTTTAACCTTCAATTACACATTTTTGTTAGTTTTTAAAGTGCAAAGTGCAGTTTCAAAGATCAATTTACTCATCATCAGGGTTCCTACTGTGAAAAACAGGTGTGTTATGTTTTCTCTGGCTCTGGGTTAGTCCCAGCTTGAAGTGTTTTGGAGACTACGAGCTTTTAACGCTCTGTCACTCTTGATTAATCTTTGTGGTTTCAAGTTTATAAATTTAAATCCTGCTCACATCGGGTTTATTTGTAGAGAAGGACGTGCACAATGAGAAGCTATCGAACTTTTTTTCCCTCCGTTATTTCATCTGTTGTCCTGCACCTGACTTAAACATATGGTATAGGATGTGCACATGCCATCTTTTTTTTTGCAATATATACAACTCACTCACATTATTTAAGGGCATCAAGTACTACAATCCCAAGTATTTCAAACATAAGATTGGTTAAAAAGGCAGAAAAGACTTTTGTCCTTTCATTGTGCCTGCTTACATTTCCTTCAAGTCAGAGATGCAGACATCAAGTTTTAACGGACCTCTGAAACAGTTGGCAAATAAAGCTTAGGGTTAGAGTTAGGGTTCATTAAATGTCTTTACATTGCAGACAATTGCAAAAAAACTGCATGAGAATCAGATCAGTAGCTCCTGTTTGTTCCTTTCATCATTTTTCCACATTTGAATTATTACCTTTGAGCTCATAAAGAAGAAATGATCTCTGACATCACCACAATTTTGCATGCTTTTATGACTAAGACTAAAAACTTTACACTCTTAGATCAACCAACTGAGTCACAAATTCCCTCTTAAGGCCTTCCTCTTTGAATTTGGGACCCGAATACTACTACTACTACTACTACCTACTAATAAGGAGAGCAATGTGTAATATCTGTTCTCTCTCTCTCTCTCTCTGCTCAGCCTCCAGCCAGACTGTGTCATTCTACAACAAAGACGAGCGCGGCGAGATCCAAAGGGTCACATTCGACGGCGATAAAGTGAAGAAGATGTTCCATGGAAGCTTCCACAAGGTAAACACAGCACGAGCGGAGACGGAAACTGACAAACCTTCTCTATCGCTATGTATTGTGCAGAAAAAGATGCTCAGACAGCAGACTAAACACACTACAGGCGTATTTAAAAATCTACGTTTATTTTCCAGTGTGGCAGCATTTGTGTGAGCATTGCTGAATCCATATGTGTATTTAAATGTTTCAGTCATATTTAAGTTGAGCAGAACACGCCCGAATGTCAAAATATGTCTTTTAATGGTTGGATTATATAACACTATTTGGTTCCAGGCGTGACTGAGGCATGACACATCCATCATATCACTCCGCTTTGTTCTTGCTGGACGTCCCGAGGTCATACAGACATTGCAGATGCCTCAAATTCCAAATGTGTTGTATATTACAGGCAGAGCACCTCACATGCAACTACAGACGTGTTCCTGAAGAGTTATGTCGGCTCGCACAAACAGATGGTCCTCTGCAGGTTGTAAAAACGCAGAGCTGAGCGATGCTGCAAACTGAGGCTGTGTGTTTTTTTTTTTGTTTTTTTTTAATGATTACACATAATTCAGACCCTTTTAAATGACTGATGGAGGCAGTAATCTGCATCTTCTGGATGTTATAAATTCATCAATAGACAGTCTGAGTCATGTTGAAGTGGTTTGGGTTTGAATATCAAGGCAGAGGCGGAGCTGCAGTTGTGGCGTTTTTTGACTTATTGTTACGTGACATTTAAGAGTTAAAAGACTCTTTAAAGGCCCGTTTGAAAGAAAGGGTGCAGGTGCATCAGCTGCTCTTACTTCTACCTCTTAGATGATTGTTTTTTTTTTTTTCATTTGAGACTTTAATGTGATTAAGTGGAGTCACTGATATGACCCAGACTTTGAAAAGCCGGCTTGGTCATCTGAAAACACTGTTTTAGAAGAGATTACTGGACTCTGCAAAGAATCTGCCAACATGAGGAATAGTTCAGTCATTGCACAGGAAAATATGTTCTTAGTTATTTCATAAAGTGAGACCTCGTAGTTCACCTAAACGCAATTTAAATTATGTCGTTATGGTTTCAGATGGATACGAGGTTTCCTTTTGAAAATGACGACGATGGCCAAAAAGATAAGAGTCAAGCAGCAAAGAGACGAATCTGGAAATATCCTCAGAAATGTCATCAAAGCACCATGTTGGATTTTATTTTAGAGATAAAACAATAAGTCAATCATTGATTAGTTCTCTGGTTGCATCTTCAGACAAAACATGACAGTTGATGATAGCACTTTTATCCTTTTGTCATGCAAGCTCTGTGACTGATGTGTCCCTGTTAAAGTAAAACAATGATTACATTAGATTTCTATCTTTATTAGAGCAGCATGGTCACTTGAGATTTATGGCAGCACAGTTGTGTTGCACTACTGCAAGAAGCACAGACTGTGTCTTGTGCTGCAGTTATGAAACAAGCCGTCTTTTCTTTCTGTCTTTCTTTTTTCTTTTCTTTTCTTTGGCCTGATGTGACAAAGAGCAAAAAACTCTGCAGTGAAACTTTGGCTTCAACCTCAAATCTCACTCTGCTACAGAACCAGAGTCCACTACTTGTTCCTCTGCTCCTTTCTTCTGTTTTTTTCTTTCTTGCTGTAATCAGGAAGATTTCATGCTTACAAAAAAATATGGAGTCTCCAAATCCACCTGGACCTTTTCATGGATAAAACACTGTAGGATTGTCATACTTTGTCAGGTATTTACTGGTGTATAGTTTACAGCTCCGTACTTCCCAAGCAGACACAAGCATTTAATTTCTCATTTTTCACCGACTTCAAAGACCTTCTGCTCTGTTTCTGTATCACCTCAAGTGTTTTTGACACTTTTTACACCAAACCTTGGAAGATATCCTGTCTTGAAAAGATCTGATTTATGCATAAAGTCACTGTGGATGATAACCAACAGAACTTTTCATTTCTGTATTTAATTTGGACCTTTTCAAGCGTTTTTGCTCCAAAATGTGTAGTGGAGTGGAAGAAGGTTGAGGACAGTTTCCGAGCAGAGGGAATATGTTTTATATTGTAGTGGAGAGCAGAGCTGTGGTGCTGATAGCGACACTACACAGACTGTCGGGGGGTAAAGACAGCCGTATACAATATCATAAAGTTTCAGAAGGATCCATAAGCTCTTCTAAAACGGGGGAGACTGTTAAAAAATGCACTTCAGTCCCTGCTGGCGTGCTCGCCTGGAAAATATTGGGTCACTGCTATTGCTATTAAACAATTACATCAGAGGGGCTGAGGAGCGCCAGCAGGGGGGCGGGGCTTCTCCCACATCCATCTCTCCCAACAGTCTGCCCCCCCCTCTCCCCCGTCTCCCCCTCTCCGCTCAGGAGTTTTGGAAGGCAGGCGCTCGGTCTTGCCTCTTTTGCCTCTGGTAGCAGACCGCAGGGGAATTCTTGTCGCTCTGTGGTTTTACCTCCCAGCATGCCTCTGTGCGCTGCGTCTGCTGCAGGGCGCGACCTGCCGAGCTCGGGCCGAAACATCAACATCTGCATGGAGGCGTTAAAGCCTGCCTCTCGTCCAACAATTTGTGAAAATAGTGGAGGCTGTCAGTGATTTAGATTACCTGCTGCACGGTGTGACAGCTGCCCCTCAATAATACTGCTCCTCTGGGCTGTTTCAGCCATAATTTACCCTTCATGTAGAATGTCTTTATCTCCTTTTATCTACGTCTTTTCGTCCGCGCCTTCTCTCCTCCCTCAGGCAGCGAGAAACTGAGACGGTTGGAGAGTCTAAACAGGGACATTTGAGCAGATTTTCTTGACATGAGAATGGTGATTTGTGAAATCCAGGTGGGATTTAAATTCATCCAGACAGCTTAAAATACAATTAAAGCTTTTTCAGAAGGAGTTTGTACTGGACAGACTCCCTGACATCTTTGTTTCAGATGTGATAAAATTCTTGGGAACTTCAGATTCTCTGGCTTAATGATGTCAGAAGTGATTAAAAAGAGAAAGTGATGTAGAATTGATCCCTGAGGGTGAAATTCTTCTATTTTTTCCCTGCCTCCTCTCTCCCTCCACTGGGAGGTCAGAGGTCAGGCTCGGCCATAAACCTGCTAGCTGCCAGGATTTCAGTGTCTTGCTCAAGGGTACTGTTGCAAGGTGGACTTATGCATGTCAAGGGGGAGGAACCTCTGAGGCTCGCTCACTGAGGAATCATTTTGTGAACTTTAGGATTTAAAAGCTTGTCAGTCGTAGAACTGGTGCCCCCCCCCCCACAGCTCGCTGGAACGTCGTGAACTTGCTGTTGGCGCATCGAAGTTGATTTAGAAACCTTGGCCGCAACGTCCCTGTGAGATTGACGTTTAGATCCGTTGTTTTTCTAGATTCGTAAAGACGTCAGAGTTCACCACATCGCCACGTCTGCCTCTGCTAATCCTTTTCCCCTCGCAGCATCTCACCAACCAGCTAATTCAGCAGCCGATGGATCTCCGAAATCCTCCCTCACATGCGCTTTAATAGCACAGATCAGTCAAACAGTCAGAGCTGTTGTGTGACTGAAAGGTTTCTGAGCATCTCGCTGTTCCGATGGGATTGAAAAGGGGATTATGTGAGCAAGTGAAGATCCTCCCTAACCCATCACTGGATCATCTCTGCGCCAACTGCAGAGAAACAGATTAACAGTCCTGCCAGTAACTGTTTTCTGCTGAGACGCCAAAAAAAAAAAAAAAAACCCTAACCAAAAAACAAGAGATAGGAAATAAAAATGCTCTCTGATTAATGGGAACATCTTGGAGACATCTGATCAAACAGGAGAAGGATATATGCGGGGAGCATGTTTGAAATTTAGGAAAAACTCGGTAATTTACGGTTGTTTGTATAAGAGAGAGCTCGTAAAGAGAGACGAGAGGTCAACGTGAAAAAGGAAAGACGGATGAAAAGTTAGAGTTGAAATTTAGTTCAGTTTGAAATAAGTTAAGACAGATAATATCTCCTCTCATGAGATTAACTCATCATGTCGTCCAGTATAATTATGAAAGGTTTCTACCTGACTGCAGTAACTGAAAGACAAGAAGCACAAAATCTGCAGTGCTCTATGAAATGAGATAGTTTATGCATATTTAATTTGTTTTTCTTCTGTTAAAACAATCATCATTTTAGGAAACTGAACACTAGAATATCTCTAAATTAAAACACTGCTCAGCTTGAACAGGTTAAAGGTATTTCGGATGCCGTCCAACATAAACACCTGCAGTAACACTCAGCTTTAGACCTTCGACCCTTTGGATTTGTATGGATTTTTCTTCTTTATTCATATCCAGGGCAGGTTCTTAGGGAGCTTTGCCTCTCACATTTTAACACATTTATACCTGGAAGCTGACCTGTTGGACACCAAGCGGCTCCACGGATGAAGCATTTGGTCACCGGCCTCCTTCTTTAACCCGAAGAGAGAAACTAGTCGTATTATAGCGTCAACTTCTCCTCTCAGAGTTTCTATCAAAGGAGAGAAGAGAGAGAAAGTGTCAAACTGTGTCCTACTGACCCAAAGTCAAAGGAAACGTCGCAGTAATGACCGTTTTGTCTCTACTTAAGTAAACGTCGTCGTAGTAACGGCCTGTTGTTCAGACACCAGTATGAATGGTTAAAGGTGCATTCCAGAGGAGCCTGTAAAACACAAGTTGTAATCAAGTCCATTTTTTATTAGGAACGAGGACGTGGGAGGAAGTTCAGTCACTCTCATTTTCTTCCTTTTATTAGTTGTGTCTTGTTCACACATACAGAAGTTCAAGCCGACATGTGACATTTGATCAAATCAAGATCCCTGAAGAGTTTTCTCTCGAGGCTGAAAGAACAGCTCGGTCCTGTGGGGGGAAAAAAAATGAATGAAGTTCTGTGTTCAGGAGTCTAAATGAAAGTATTTTATCTGCACTGGCTTTATTTTGGCAGATTTGATACCAGTAATAGTTGATCTTATCCAGAAGAATGAAACCAATACATCAGTTTGCTGTTTTTAATGACTTAATTCCCGGTTACAGGAACAGTGTATCAGAGTTTCCTTTAAATCTCAGGAGGATTTTCCAGCCTGACAGGAATAAAAATCGGAGCGAGACGCTGAATACTTTCATTTTTAGGAATTTTTTTGGCTTGAAATCATTGGCAGCTTGAGCGTAACCCTATCAGTGTTGTTACTGGCTTTTAAAACTCATATCTCTTAAACTCCAGTGTCCACACAGTTGAGTTTATCTTGTTTGAGTGTTGAGAGCGATTCACTTAACCTTCACCGGTACCTGCTGACTTACTGAAAGCTGCTTATCTTTAGATAAATGCCTGAAATCTAAAGCGCAAATGGAAACAGCCCCCCCACCCTGAAAGTTTTTCTTGGACGTGTCAGAGTTTCCGACACTGAACGTGCCCGTGCATTTCCGTGGACACCGATCGACCACAAGCAGCCTCTTTACAGCCGGCCTCGAGGGGCCAGCGCTGAGGAAAAGTTATTGTAAAGGCAGCACTCATGGCTTACCGCAGGATGACATCATGAGGAGATGTGGCGAGGGAGATCTGAGCGAGACGAAATACTCTGTGGTGTTGTGTGTATAACGGAGACAAATCCCCTGCTGCCTCAGTTATTTTACAGTTGATGCTTTGCCTTAAAAACGTGTCTTCCAATGAGGTGGAAGGAAGGGAATTCGGGGCGATACGGCTTCCAAAATGTGATGCACTTCCAGCTGAATCTGGGAGGGGGTAAAGACGGAGGGGGAATCTATGAGATGTGGTCAAACAGAGCAAACAGATCCTTTAGAAGTCTTCTGGTTGGAATTTTTGACATCAAACTACTGGCATGTCATGAAGTAACCACTTTAAAATGCCCTGTTATCCGGAAAATAAAAGCAGTGGTCATAAAAATTGTAGTTTTTAGGGCATTTGGCATCTTAAATAGGTACAACAACATGGAAAATGACCTAAGAAAGTAAACAAGATTAAATTCTCCTGATCACTCATACATGCAGGGAAGCAACAGGAAGGAGTTCTTCATGGGCACGAGTCCATCATTGGATCCAAACTTTAATTTCCTTCTTTCTGCAGCAGTGTTGCTCCTTCTTCTTCTTCTTCTTCTTTTTCTTCTCCTGTATGAATGAATGAATGGATTGAAAAGGAAGCGCTGGTTTTCCCCCCTGTGTGAGCTCTGACATTCCTGCAGTTTTTTAATAAACAGAACTACAGCAGAGACGGAGCGAGCGCATAGCATACACCCCAAGTTGCAGCAGCAGGCCCCACCACCAGACTCGGCTTGACCTAATAATTCGCAGGCCATCAGGATAAAAACCAGACACAAGACTTGGTCGTAGAACAAAGAATGTGCCAATAAAAAACTATTCTTCTTTCTTTTCTTTTTTTTTCTTTCCTTCTGAAGCTCCATATCCTGGTTTCATCCACCGCCGTCAAACTCAACATCGATTGCCAAGAAGTGGCTGAGAAGCCGATCAAGGCCGCGGGGAACACATCCAGCGATGGCTACCAGGTTCTCGGCAAGATGTCCAAGTCCATCGGCTCCAAGGGAGAATCAGCGACAGTAAGTGAACTCTGATCCTGAAGCACTTAAACACACATGAGAGGAGGGAGGGGGGAGATTAAAGTGTAATTGGACAAAGATTTAAACTGTATTTTACTTTAATTTAGACTTCATTTTAATGCTTAAATGATCTGTTATTGCCTGGAGCTGTATTATGTTTGGCAGTTCACAAATACAAAAAAAACCCTCAATACTCAACAACTGTAACATAAAAAAGGAAAAGGAATTAATTTCAACTGTGCAAAACCACAAAAGAGCCGAACCAGTGTAGTGTTTAATAATATCATTGAATTAAAATTATGTTCCAGTTCATCACTGTCTGAAGCAGGAGCAACATTTTAGATTTATTTTTAAGAATTAGTAACTTAATTTCTTACAGAATGTAATGTCAACACTGTAAAAAATGTCAAAAATAAAAGCAAGTTTAGCATGAAGTCTGCAGTGTTAGAAAGGAGCTAGTAGTGCTAAACAAAGTAAAATGAACATGTTCTCATTATAGATATAGTTAATAACTTATTATAAATACAGCATCACATGTGCATCTTCCTGATCTCTGTGTGGAACATTTGGCACATTTATTAAAATATTAAATGTACAGTATCTGCTCCAGAAACACTACAAAAGAAATACTTCCACTGTGGTTCACCCTTAAGTCATTAGCCTGCCCCAAAGCATCATGGGAGCTGTAGTTTATTAAAGCTAGATATAGATATGACAGACTTCAGGTTTCCAGAAATCTTATATCTCTTTACTTCTTGTTTTATTGTAGTGATTAAACCATTAAAATGTTCATGTGTGACATTTATTAGTCTATTAATCAATTAGCAACTAATATGATGATAAAATGCTCCTTTTGGTCAATTATTAAGCAAAAAAAGCCAAATATTTCCTTTTTCCAGCTTCTCAAAAGTGATGAATTGAGGCTTTAAAAATAATAAATTACAAATGATAGTAAACTGAACATGTTTGGATTGAGCTCAATGTGCATTTGTATGATAAGAGTTTGACAGTGAGTGTAAATAAGTGAATATATAAAGGTCCCCCCCCTATATTTATGTTGCAGCTCTACCAAACTCCCTCCCAAAACATTCAGATTCTGAGCTTCTCTATCAGATATGAGAGGTTGTATTTAGTGATGGACAGATTTGACAGTGGATCAGCGTCTGTATGTTCGACCGTCCACATGGCTGCAATATGAGACGTTTCCTTTCTTGTCGGGTCTGATGGGACTCGGCTGCGCTGCATTCTCTGCTGTTTTTCTATTTGTCTTCTGGGAGCTGTGAAGGGCGTATCAGAGACACATGTACCACAACACCATTTCCGTGTTTTGATCCACCCCCCCCCCCCCTCTCTCTTTCTCTCTCTCTCTCTCTCTCTCTCTACAGTTCCAGCTCCAGATGTTTGATATTGTCTGCAGCTTGGCCTGGACCAGCAGGGACAGATGTTGTGACCTCCCATCTATGGTAAGGGAACCCCCCCCCCTCCACCTCCCCCTCCACCTCCACCTGAGAGCCTTTTTAACGCCACATACGTTGCTTTAGGCTCCTCTAGATTATCCCTGCTTTAAAACACATAAACAACAGTTGCATTATGATCACAACTTGGCTTTAGTTTCTACGTTAGCATCCAGATAATCAACTTCTGTGAGGAGCATCTCATCTGCTCTGAAATCTATTAAATAAATGGAGTTTTTTTTGGCCTGTCGACTAAAGATTTTCTTCTCTGATATAATTTTTGAACTCTGCCCTAAACAAAAAAAAATCTAAATTATTGGCAAAAATGAAGTAAGAAGTAAAAGTTTGTTGATTTTCGTAGCCTGATTAGACATATGCTTCCAATGCACGTCTTGTTTTGTAACCTGACAGTTAAAGAAATGCTTGAACCCATCGCTTGTGGCCATAGTTAGATCATCTTGATACGGGAGGCAGATTTGGAAAAACAAAGCACATTTTAATTTTATACACACTGTCCTTGAGATTAAGCTTCGAAATCCAAAAAAGAAACCTCCAAAAATGTATCCAAGTGTTGATTTTTCCTGTTTGTGTGTTTATTTTTTATTTCGTGCCTCTTTTTTTTGGGGCGGGGGGGCGTTGGCTGTTTATCTTCTCACAGAAAAACCATCACACCACCTGGTTTCCCTCAAACTCTTTTGTAAAGAAAGCGTGCAGCAGCCTCGGAGATAATTCAAACATTTAGATGCTTTTTTTTTTTTTTTTAAGGTGGAAGTAATAATAAGCCTCGTGACAGATGAGTGAGTCCTTGACTTTGTCAGAGTTGTTTCTTTAGCGGCGGATCAAAGCGCAGCGGATGTTTAATCAGAATCAGATCTGTTTTTTTTTAAATCAGATAAATAAACAAGGATTATGTGATATGCAGCTGATGCATCTGATGAAAGGACAGTAGTGTGTGAGATATAATACAGAACACAGAGTCAGAAAAACTCCATCTGGGTTCATACATTTGACAGCGTTGTGTATGTAAAGCATAAACTTTAGAATAGATTATCTACAGATTATCTATTTTACACACAAACTACATTGTTAAGATCTGGAAATGACTCTGAGGTGCACAAACTGTCAGATAAATTCAGTTTAACCAGATTATTTAAGCCTCAGAAAGTAAATTAAAGGCAAATATTAAACAAATCAACCCCTAATCATGATGTAAATGTTTGTACTATCTGTATCTATGAGCCACGCATTTTTATAATACATAGGATGATTATAACAGAAATACTTCCAGTGTGATTCGTCCTTAAGTCATTAGCCTGTTGGCAAAGCATCATGGGAGCTGTAGTTTTTAAAGTCCAGCAAATTAAAAATCATTTTGAGATGAGCTACATTTATAAGGTGTTTTAATGTTAATGACACACTTCAGCTTTGCAGAAAGACTGACATGTTGTCCAGCAATATAATACCCTAACCTACTTGTTTTTATTGTTATAATTAAACCATTAAAATGTTCATGTGTGACGTTTAGATCTACAACAATTAGTCTGTTAATCAATTAGGAACTAATTTCATAATCAAATCCTCCTTTTTGTTCAATTTCCTTGCAAAAATGCGAAGTATTTACTGATTTTAAACAAATTAACCTTATAGTTTGATGTAAATGATTAATGTATAATATCAGTATTAATGAGCCATGCAGTTTAACAACATATAGGATGATTGTTACAGTTTAAGTACCTATTGAACTAAAGATTCAAACATGAACTCCTCGTGTTCCTCAAGTCTCTGTGGCTAAAAAAGAGAGGATTTGTTAAATATTTTGGCATCCTCCGCAGCTACAGTATTTCAGGTTTTTTGTTTTTTTTCAACAAGGCAACACAGAGAGCATGACGCTGTGGTTTAGTTGCTGGACTTTCTCAATCTGACGCTCTCTCGCTTCGGTCCCCAGCCGAGATCTCCGGGGGGAATCCTTAACAAGAAAAGCTTTGTCTGAGAGCAGCGGGTCTCCAAGACTCGTTGGAAGGATTCAACTCTCTGAGATTATTATTATCTCAATTGCTGCAGCGCGGGGGACAGCTGCTTGCTTGATTGGGCCGTTTCCTTGACGATAATTAAAACGATCGGAATTGAGGCGGTTAGCGTGGACTCAGTGGAAATATACAACCAGACAGCGAGAGTTTGATTAGTTATGTTAAAGATGCTCTAAGAGGAGATCAAATTTAGTTTTTTTTGGTTCAGTGATTCAAACATGCAGCAGAGCAGCAGACTCTGAGTTTGACTCCAAAAGTTTAGTGAATATTTCTACCTGATGAACTAAACGCTGTCAAACTCCCGTCGAAAAAAGAGCTGCAAGTAAAAGGGAAGACACCGATTAATGAAGTTAAAACCAGCCTGAAGAAGTAGTGAGTTTACAAATGGAACACACACTAAATGTGGAGCTTAATGCCTCCGCTTTGATTCCCAGCTGCTCCTTTTCGGACCGCATCAATTTGACAAATTTGATTTAGTTTGGAGTAAACAGCCGAGGCCAAGAACGCTAATGACACTTCATTCTGGTTCGTCTGTTCTAATTAGAAGTTATAAAGTCAAACATCAATCACGAGAGCTTTTTACTAAAACCATTAATAAGATGGATTTGTGTTGAAAGAACAGTGTCCTCTCCTCTCCTCTCCTCTCCTCTCCTCTCCTCTCCTCTCCTCTCCTCTGCTCTGTTTGAACAGTCCAGCAGATTTAACGCCAGCTCAGTTAACACGCAGAGGCTCATTTTGAAGGCCAATGTAGGAAATTGTTATTTAATTTACTTTTAAAGAGTCAGAAAACTTTTGAAAGATGCTGTCAGGATTTCACAACAACAACAACATCCATTTTTATTGAAGTTACAGTTAAATAAAACTCAGAAAAAAAGGAAATCCTCACACTTAAGAGACATTAATGAATGTTAGTAATCAATAAACAGAGAGAAATATCATTGTTTGGCACATTTCAGTGTGTATTGATGAATAACGTAAACAGCTGAGTCACCACAATGTCGGCAGAAGTGCGTCATTTCATGGCATACTCTAATTTTTTGATTTATAGATGATTGAGGTTGTAGCAGCAGTGATGTTGTGAGACTTTTAACACTTAATTTATGACACAAGAAAGGTTTTCACTGCTGTCTAGAGTTTTAAAACCACTTTCAACATGTTTCCATCCAAGTTTAGCACAACATTTAAACCAATTTCCAGACAATTAGCAACAGAAAATGTAAATTTATGCTCATTTCCATCCAAATCTGAGATAAACCATTGGTGGCTCTAACTCTCCAGCAAGTGTCCTTAAACTGTTGCAAAATAAGAAGACGCAGCAAGATGGCGTCATTAAAAGAGCGACAGTCAAAGCTTAAATGATGGAAAACCATGATGGAAATATGACGTTTCTGTTTGTTTCGTGTGTTAATTTGAGGAACGTTACAGTCTTGTAGTCGATCCACATTAATCTGATGTTTCAGCTCTTCGGTGGAGTCTGTAGTTTTTATTAATACGCCAACTTTCACACTTTTTCTTTTTAAATGTGTAGCTCTTAACTCAATTTTTTATGCAAAAAATTGAAACGTGCATAAAAAGAAAGTGGATGGAAAATGCAGAAAACGTCTCTCAGTGTAATCTAGGATCATTGTTTCTGATTAACACGCAAAGATTTCATCAACTTTCGTGTGACACCGCCCCAAATCACGCAGTATTCAGGGTCTTTTATAGGCTGCAGATCATCTCTTTGTTTGTGTTGTACCAAAAACCTCAGGAAATGATTTACTCAAATTAAAGCAGCAGATTAAAATGAACAGTGGATATTATTCATTTAACTCAACACAGAACCCATCTCTCCATCTTAAAAGGATCTTCCTACTTGGGTGTCCTTAAACGTCCTCCCCTCCTCCTCCTCCTCCTTTCTTCTGGTTGAGGTTTGACTTTTTTTTTTTTTTTTAAAGAAGAAAAAAGCTCAATTTAATCGTCTTGCTGAAACCTCCAGACCAGATAATTTGCCCCCTTTCTACTGGAAAATCACCCAGGGTTTGTGTCAAGTTTCCCACCGATTTGCTCTGGTATTTTCTGTCAGTGAATCAGCTCCGCAAAACGTCTCTTCAAGGCCTCGCAGATCCCGATCTTGGCTCTGATTTCTGTCTTGTGTAAGAGTCGAATGTACAGAACCTTTCGCCATGTAGCGTCCAGCGCGGAGATACAGCAAGTGTGTTTTTTTGGATGATTCTCAAAAGAAACTAGAGATGCTTTCTGCTTCTAGACACCTTATTAGGCCTCACTCACAGTTTATATCAGAGACTGTGTTAATGTTTCACGTTTTGAACCGTGACTGTATGAATCATCTGCTGCTGATGACGTGACATGAACGCTGTGAGACGTTTAACTCCGGTCCAGCCCCTTCCATCCAAAGTCAAATCAGCTGAAGCTTGGATCTGATTTCTTTTGGCTCTTACAGTCCTCCTCAGATTCACTCAGTAACTATCTTTATGTTGTGTATTGTTGTTGTTGTTGTTTCTAACCAGTCTTTTCTTCTTCTTAATCAGCGAGATGAGCTGAAGTGTCCATCTCTTCCAAACTCCTGCACCTGCATCTCAGAGAACAACGGGCTCCCAGGGCCTCAGGGACCAGTGGTAAGACTCACCTGAACTTCATTCATTTTCTGGCTCTATCTGTAAATCTATAGTGTAATTTTCTTTGGCCTGATTATAAGACGTCTATTTTCCAACTTCTGTTCCTGACTAACTCCTGTTGGAAAAGTTTCCCCTGATATATTAGCAGAGAACTCCTCATCCATGAAGCCTTACAAATATTTCCATTAAAGCAGAATATAAATCCCTCTGAACCCTCAGCTGACTTTTAGAGATGGCAGCGACGAGGGTTTTCATGCTTTTGCTATTCAATTAACATCCTGACAGGTACCATTTATCATAATGAGCACTTTAAATTCTACCTGAGCACATTTAACTCCTGATACCTGTTTTCTTTATTTTAGTTACGTCAGACTTTTATTTGAAATGGAACATTTTTCCACTGTAGTATCTCTACTCATACCCCCCCCCCCTTCCCCCCATGTCTGGTTATTTATATACTATATGTTATACATGGGGGAATATTGCGCCCTGAAGCACATTAACCATGGGAAACTTCTTTGCAATGCCTCATAAAATCTTTTTAAGAGGAGGGGAAAAGGTAAACTGTGGTGCAGCGTGTTGAGGGGCCGACCTGTTTGACAGTTGATGGATGAGCCTCCGTCCTCCTCTCCTCCCCTCTGACTGCACTTATATCCATCTTCAGAAAGAAACACACTCCTGTAAACGACTATTGAACACCGCTGTTATTCTGTGTTTAGCTTATCGTCAACAAGCCAACAGTGTGTTAATCTCTCAGCTCCTAATTAGCACTAATACTGAACTGTAGTTTTAATCTAATCTTACTAAAACAGTTGAAATTAGTGCTAGTGTTATTTGTCAGGGACTATTTTCAGCGGCGGATGAATCCACATTTGATGCTCCAGTGAGCTTTTCTGGCAGGTGTGTGTAGTGATTGAGTCAAAATAAACTACAGTGTTTGTGTGTTCATGGTGATAAAGGAACTCAGTGCAAGTCTATGGCACTGATTAATAATATATATCAATAATAATACTATAATAATAGATCCATTCAATCTTTGTTTGGGTCTTCTCTTGAGACAATAAATCTTCAAATTCTTTAAAAAAGTTGTTTTTATGGTTTGTAGTTTGTAATTTTTAACAATTTAAGTTAAGTAGAGAAGCTAATAATAGATATTACTTGAATGGCCATTGTGATTTATTAACTTTAAAGAAGCTGTGAAGTTTTGGACCATTAAGGAAAGATGAAGATTTGATCTCTACAGCAGCTAAATGTTAACTTAAAAGCATCATATTAGTCACTTTTGAGAGATTTTGAATAGGTTTGGCATCAAAAAGGAAACCTACTGCTTACTATTTGCCTTGTAGAACTATAGTACTTTTACAATATCAGCCTATAAGTAAGTAAACTTGTGGAGAAGTAGTGTGGGAAACAGGAAATGTAAGATCATAAGAGTTGTATTCTTCATATTTTAGTAGTCTCACTTTAAACAAATAAGATCAAAAGCAGGTTTTTTTTGGTTAAAGGGTTTGTTGACAATAAGGAAAATGTAGAATATCTACATCATAATAATTTGTGTTGCTCAGGATTATTCTAACATGTAATCTTGTGTTTTTATTGGATTAGTTTCAAGTGTTAAAATCTCTACCTGAAGGAATAAGTGAAGTATGAATGTGACATTAAAAGACTTGTTAAAGTAGATATTGTCCACAGTGGAGTTTTGGTCTTTCCTCTTGTCTCATTTTTTGCTTTTTTAACATGACAAATGTTCCTCCTCTTCATCTTTAGGGTGCACCCGGTAGCAAAGGTCCCAGAGGTGAAAGAGGAGAAGCCGGAGCTGTTGTAAGTACCTTTCCTTCTTTTTTTTTTCTAAACTCATCCTCTTTCTTTAAATACCTGCTGCTTCACCTTTTGATTTAACACTGGAGGAAAGAAAGGAAAAAGAAAACAAACCGAGACATGACACAGTTTTTCTGAGCTGGATCCGACTCCTCGGTTATCTGCCCTCAATAAAAACAAGAAATTGTTTAAAGTACGAGTCTCTTGTGAAGAGAGAATAAGCACATCTGATACCACTTATCCAATGAGTGCTTTTTCTCTTTGTGCCTGATATTAAAGGAGGGGGAGAGGTTTGGTTCGATCCGTTATCCAGCAGCATTCTTCGCCTCCCGTTGCTTTGTCCACAGATTGCAACAGTATCATACTTGAGCAGAAGTGTCCGGCCAGATATCAACAAATTCCTTCTGTGTTTAAACCATTTCATTTGTGACCTTTTTTCTTCTTTCTCTCTTTCTTCTTTTACCGCAGGGACCGATGGGCCAACGGGGAGATCTCGGACCACCTGGGCCCATGGGCTTGCCCGGCCCTCAAGGACCAAGCGGGCTGTCGATTCCAGGAGAGGCTGTAAGTGTAAAAAAAACACACCTCCTCAAAACATAAATCCCATGATGCCTCGGCACAGAGGAGCTGAGGGATTAACAGCGATTTATTATGCAGGGAATTTACAAGCTGGGGAGTAGCTGTGGCAGAAACTCACATTCCTTCATGTCTGAGGGGAAAGAAGTGATACCAGAAAGACCTGAGACCTCAATATCACTTGGTGTCGATAAATCACAGTTTGGATTTCCGTCTCGGAGATGAGATGTACCCAGATTAAACCAAAAATGTTCCTTCATTTTGTCAGAGCTGTCAGTGTGTAATGTGTTGGTCGTGGCTACAAAAAGGATTATCAGTGACTCTGCAGCTCCCCCTCGGCTTCACCGAGCTTCATAGTGAGACTCAGCTCATTGTTTTTAGCTGCAGCTTTACGGTTCAGCGCTGTACTCTACCTGCTCAGCAACACACAGCTAACACACTCAGTTAGCTGTAGACTAGCTGGTGAACATAGTGGAGCATTTAGCAGCTACAGAGCCAGATATTCCCCTCAGGAGTTGGTTAGAAAGCAAAAACAGAGCTAAAAAAAGAGAATGAATATTGGACTTGGAATTCAGCAGGTGGACAGAAACATGACTCCAAATGAAGGATAATGTTGCTCCGTGACTGCTGCATGTGGAAACAAGCAGCTGCTTTCTAACAAGTTCAACATATCAACTTCAGCTGATGTCAGTGTTGTGTTCACTGCTCGTTTCTAATGAAAAGTATTAGACTTAAAAAAAAAAATATCTGTTAACGCTAGTTTAAACCAAATATTGATATGATACAGATGATATGATTAGTTGGGCTTTTTTCTAGAGAAGAGGCGTCACTCTGTTGGTTTCTTTTGAACCACAGAAACCAACAGTTTACTCTCAAAGTCAATGAGTAAGAAGAAAAGTGATTTTGTGAGTTTGAACTCCTGCAGATGACAGACAAAAGTTTAATTATTGGGATTAGTGTTAATTAGCTGCAGTTTATGCAATCTGTCGGTGGTGATATTCTTAATTATAAACTGTAAAAATGACTATTAGTGAGAGAATCTGCTACCTTTGTCCTTCTTTATTGCTAAAAATGACTGAGGGATGGATAAAAGCATCAGTTAGAGGTTCGTTAGAGTCTGAGTTTAACGAATCAGACTCCAAAAATGGAGCCAAACCTCTGTGGAAATGATGCCCCTTGTGCTCATGTATTTTAATGGATTAAATTACCCAACAGAACATGCTTCCTTCAGCATTACAGATCACCTTAAACCATATTTAAAGTATAACATTTCCAACCCTAATCTGTTTATCCTGGAGCGAGCCGCAGCGCTGGCAGTTCACGTTTCTTCTTAAAAAATGTCATCTCACACAAATGTTCCTGTTCCCCGCTCTTCATTCATGTCTTTATGCCTTCAGGGCCGCCCTGGACCAAAGGGAGACGCCGGTGACTCTGGCCTACCTGGACAGAAAGTAAGTGTTGCCTCTTGCTTGTGGATTTTAAAACAGGAAATGGGGATAATTCACAGCTTGACTACTAGTCTGGCGTCCGTCCACGTAGCTGTGTGCAGACAGTTTTCCAGCTGGGGAGGATTCCGAGGGAAAAGCGAGGGGAGTTCGTCTCTCTCTCTCTCGGCAAAAGCAGGTTTCCGAATATTACTTTTAAATTAAATTTCTTCTTGAAGTTCTTGCGGAGAACGAGCCAAGAACAAGTCACCTTGATTAACGGCGGTGGTTGAGTGTTGGCCCGCGGTCAGCTGGCTAGCTAATGCAAGTTGTTTTATCTGGGAATATATGAGGAGCTCTCGTCCAAACTGGGATATCCAGGATTTTGAAAGAAAGATGACACCCACAGCTTATAAAGCGATTGTTGGCATGAAGGTAAAGAACATCGTGGGTCACTGTTGAATCTCTGAATTTGAAATACAGAGTGACGAATATCAGGTAGCATTTTGATTTCTTCCAGGAATGAAACTCCCTCCTTTTTCCCTCATATCTCAGTTTTATTGGGTGGTAAGAGATAAGAGTCAAAGCTTCATCCATTTAACTTCAAAGCTTTCTCTTTTAGTCATACTGCAGCATCACTAAGGGAAGTTTTTACCTAAAGCTTCACAGAATACTAAAAATGAACAAAACTGGACGATCAGAGCAGGAATAATAGACAGACATTTGACTGACTGGTGCAGCTTGGTGTCCTCCAGCAAAGGTTAAAAGCCTGATGACATTTAAGATTAGATCACAGCTGAGCTCTTTAAGAGGGTAAATGATCTCTAAATGCTGGAGGGACTTTAAAAAAAAAAAGAATCCTAGTCTTCCTCTAAGTGACCCCAAGGCCTGTTTTCTGTCACTTGAAGCTCAGTAATCCTTCCTCTTGTCTGCCTGCAGTGATCAGCGGAGATATAATCCATTAAAAGTGTTTATAGGCGCAGTTACGAGCAAATGATACGTCGTCTACGTGCCCGATGCTGACCTGTTGAGTGGTGCTTGTTTACCTCCTTTTAACTAAACCTTTGGACTTTCCCTTTGGTGGTTTTTTTCGTTTTTTTTCTCCTTACATGGATGTAAGAGATCCGTTCTCTTGCTTTTAGACTTTTAAACTTTAAATTGCATGAAAATTACTTGGAAGCTGAGCTGTGTTTGAGAAAAATAGTAAATGAATCACAGCTTTTCAGAGTGCAGGTTAGCTAACTGGTAAATATCAATGCCAGAAAATAATCACTGCTCAAAAATATGATGGAAAAACTACAACTTATTATACTGGAGGTGCCCTGCCTCACCTGAAATAAAGAGCACCCCCTCTTATCAGACTTTTATGGGATATAATATTCATCTTCATGCAACAAATGTGTCATATTTAAAGGATGAATGTCCAAAAAGTGCAAGTTTGAATATGAAGAGCTTCACACAGCTGAGTAAGGATGCTACAGACAATCACAGCATTTATTTTCTAGCCTTATAAAACACCATCAATCCTGATTCTTTTAGTTCATTTCATTCTCCTGCTTTTAGACTTTTGGACTTTAATCCTCACATACTGCTTAGGGTAAAATCTGACCCATTTTTTACATTTGAAAGCAGTAAATACTCAAAATACTTCTTACTTTTAGCCTGAAATGTGATGACTTCTCATTAAAACATTTGAATGCAGCTGATAAATATAATTTGAAGAGTTTTTGACCCATATTCATTCATAAATTAAAAAAAAAAAAAAAAATACTGGTTCATATTTTTTCTCCAGTCTAAACTCTCTCAGCTCTCTGGAAGCCTCATTAACAATGAATCTCGCCTATTATCTTTGACTGATGACGTATTCATGATTGATTTGTTTTGCATTAATTTAGTAGAGACTTAATTATGAGGAGATACTGTAAAGAGTCTAAATATGAGCATTATGTGCAGGTTAAATTGCACAAAGAACAGTAAATTCATCACACCTTTTCAGAGTAAATATCAATGCTAGAAAAAGAAACCCTACTCAAACATATGACTAAACTACAACTTGATATATTAGAGGTGCTCAGGCTCATCTTAAGCTTCATGCAAAATGTGCAGAACTTATATCACACAGCAAAAGGCCTTGTGTATTCAGTAGGTTAATGTGATTTCAGTTCAAATATGCAAGTTTAAAATAAAGAGCTGCATCTAATCTTACAACACAGCTAAGTAAAGATGCTACAGACAATCACAGCGTTCATTTTCTAACCTGGAAACGAAGTAAATAGATTTTAGAGTTTGCAGCACTGCAGCGAATTCAGAGATGCTACAGTAAAACTTGCAGCCATCATCATAACTTCCTCCTCCTGTCACAGCCCGATTCCCTTCAGACACATGTTGTGACAAACTTAAGCTTCTGGTGCAAAAACCTCCCCGCCGACGTCGTGTCTGTTTACGCTCATGTGGTGATGACAACGATAGCTGCTAACGTCAGGGTTGGTGTGTGTGTCTGACTCGGCTTCAATTCGCTGGTTCAATCACATGAAGGTTCGTGTCACTAATGGAAGCTGCATGTCGGATGGTGTGAGAAAACATTTGGTAGGGTTTAAAATTGGATTTGAGAAGCCATCTGTAATTCTGTATAGTTATTATTTTGTTATGATTGATGTCTGAGCTGTCAGCCAGGCAGAAACCAGAAGGAGACATCCACATGTTCATGAGTTGAACAGAGGAGTGAAAAATCAACACTTTTTAGAGAAAGATGCTAACCACATAATCACGATGTCCGCACGTCGGTTCGATATCGGCCACACACACTTTAGTTGCATGTTCTTCCCGTCTCTCTAAACTTGCAACTATCAAATAAAAAAGACTGAAAATAATCTAAAAAATGAAAATATAGTCACAAAAGTCATATTTCAATCCTTTTCTTTTCTTTCTCACCTTTATCATGACTTGGCCAGAACAAAAAGGTGATCTGGCGCCCCCTGTTGAAACTGTAACACAAACCTGCTAAAACATTAGATCAGTTTGACCGTCCTGAATCATCTAGAGGAGGGGTGTCAAACATGCGGCCCGTGGGCCAGAACCGGCCCGCCGAGGGGGCCAATCCGGCCCACTTTCTTTCCCGTCTTCTTTCCCTCCCTTTCCTCCATCTTTCCTTTCTTCCTTCCTTCCTTCCTTCCTTCCTTCCTTCCTTCCTTCCTTCCTGTCTTGTTTCCTTCCTTCCTCCCTTCCGTCTTTCCCTCTTTCTTTCCCTCTCCTTCCTCCATCTTCTCCTTCCTTCTTTCCTTCCTCCCTTTCTTCCCTATTTCCCTCTTTCCTTCCCTCCATCTTTCCTTGCTCCCTTCCTGTCTTCTTTTCCTTCCTTCCTCCCTCCCCTCTCCTTCCATCTTTCCTTCCTTCCTTCATTCCTTCCTTCCCTTCTCCTTCCTTCTTTCCTTCCTTTCTTCCATCTTTCTTCCCTGTCTTCTTTTCCTTCCTTCCATCTTTTCATCTTGGACTGTATGTGGCCCTTGAGTGAAAATGAGTTTGACCCCCCTGATCTAGAGGGAATATTTAGGGGACAAAGACCTTTTGGTGAAGGACTCTAGAGTAGGACATATTATAGGGGATCGAACCTGTGACTTCAGTAATCAGCTTCCTCCTCCTCCTCCTCCTCCTCCTCCTCCTCTTCCACACAGACACAGTTCAGAGCAGCATAGCACTGCGACTGATTAATCAGCTCTATTTTACTCAAATAAAACAAACCCAGTGAGTTTATCTTTGAGTGGATGGTGTTCATGGCTGCAGGTGACCATGCTGGAGCAGATGCTATAGCAACATGCATTTAATGACTTGCAGACCACGCGGGCCCTGGTTTATAATGGCCAATAAAACGGATCTGGAATATATTATGTTCCCAGTAAATCTTATGCCAAGGCATCAAAGACCAGAGAGGATTGACAATAAAAATAGCGAGCAGGGTTTCCGACCAAATGAGCGCAAAAAAAGGGAGATTTACTGTTCGACACGGAGAAATCCAGCACTGAAACAAACTGCTTCAAGTTGGGAGGAGGGGGGCGGGGGGGGCGGGGGGGCGGAGAAAAAGGTGGAAAAGAAAGGTAAAGTAGGCTTCATTTTAAGATGCTTTTTTCTTGTGTTTGTAGGGTTCACCTGGGCCTCCCGGTGGCGTCGGACCGATCGGACCAGCTGGAGTGAGGGTGAGTGCGAGCAGGGTGGTTTTTAATGGCAACCATGCTCTCTGAATTCTTCTGACATGAACAGTATCAGTTCAGTTGTTCAGTTGTGATCTTGTAATTCCAGGGCCCTCAAGGAAAGGAGGGACCAGCTGGACCCAGAGGCCCCGCAGGGACAATGGTAAGAGAGTGCTTAATGCTTTGACACACGTACACCTGGAAGCTGCTGGTCAGTTAAGTTACCTGCAGTCAGAGTTTAAGTGCCTTGCTTAAGGATTAACTGGCATTAGTCTTCAGGGAGGAGAAAACATGACTCATTTATTTTCTCCAAACACATTTAACAAGCTGATGTTGCTGATTTGATTTGATTTTTCTAATCACAACAATTTTTTAAAGTTCTTTATCAATACAGATGATGTTATAAAAGTCTTTTCTGTGATTCAGTTGAGAAATTAATCTGTAAGAAACATTTTTATAGATGGATGTGATTGTTTTTTATTGTTTTTCTACAATGTTCTCACTGCCTTTTCCTTGTTTCCTTACAGGGACCTCCAGGATCTCCAGGAATACAAGGTTCTGCAGGAAAACCAGGAAATCCCGGAGACTCGGGCACTCCTGTAAGTGTCCTCGTTGTCATGGCAGCTTTGTACATCCAGTCAGCAGCAACTGAATTTTTAAGAAGTTTTGCACAAATTGAACGCTGATTTTTCTGTTTTTTAGGGCTCTATGGGTCCCAAGGGAGACAAAGGAGAGAGAGTGAGTACCTGAAATATGTCTGAGTTCATCTAAGAAGCTCAGAAACTGTGTTAGATATGATTTTAAGATGCTTTACTGCAAGAAAGCATCCCCTCTTTACAGGTAATATAGGCTGATATTGATGTTTCATGTCTATTTATCATAAAACAAGGAAAGATCTTATCAGTTTGGTAAGATCTTTTCATTTGTTTCCCGTGCACTTCACCGTGTTTCGAGAATTTTCTAGAAATAAACTAAACTAAAGATTGTTTTTAGCACTCCAGGTTAACATAAATTGTTCATTGTTAGAGCAGCTGGTGGACTTGTTATACGAATACAATGTTGAGGTTCACGAAGGCCAAAAACATCACAGCTCTGCACACTCAGCAGATATTTAATCAAAGAGTCAAGCTTTTCAGTCTGCAGACCTTCATCGTCACAAATGTTTGACAAAAGGGGGATTTCACAGCTCATTTTGACCTCAAATAGAGCAGAGCAGCATGTTTTCATGCAAGCACACGTGGGAAATGCCCAAAGAAACCAAAGATGAGTCAACACAGAGAGTCAGAATACTAGCTGTCTAAACTAGGAACCTTTAGAGGAGCATGTTAAAAGGAAAGATGTTTAAACAAACTTCAGGCAGCATTAAAAAAAAAATTGCTTATTAGAATTCAGTATCCTTATATTTATCTAAATCCTGCCTCTCTGCACACAGGGCGACTTTGCTCCTCAGAACATGATGCGATCCATTGCCAGACAAGTTTGCGAGCAGCTAGTAAACGGTAAGAAGTCTCATTTAACCCCCTGAACTCCATTTTTAAATCATTCTGACAACATTAAGCAACCTAATCTCGAGCCTGATCACTGACTGTTGTTTCCCCCCTTTCTTGCAGCACAAATGACTCGTGTCAACACGTTACTGAACCAGATCCCCAACGGCATGTACCGTAGCAACCCCGGCCCTCCTGGCCCACCTGGATCTACTGGCAGGCAGGGACCCCGCGGAGAGCTGGGCGCAGCAGGAAGGAACGGCTTACCCGGAAGTCCAGGTTTACCCGGACAGCCAGGAGAGAGAGGTAAAGACTCGGAGAGAGACGGAGAAGTCCAACGATTTCTAAAATAGGATCACGAAAAAAAGGCAGCTCAACCCACAAAATGAGCACCACAGTGAATATTTACACTGCGGCAGGTTTATTTATGAAGCACAAAACCATCACGAGATGCTAACGAGGGTCGGCGGCTTCTTTCCTCGTTTTCACTCCTGATTGCGCAACATGCTGCCTGCTACTCACTGCTAATGATCCTCTAACTGAATCAAAGATATAAAAATTGTATTGTTTATCATACTAAAGGAGCTCTTATGTAACAGCATGTGAAGCATGTGTCACTTATTCCACTAGAAGACTGTTACTGTGTTTACAGAAGGACAATAAGAGAGAAAAAGAAAGAAGAAAAAAAAGTGATTCTCGCCAGCTGCAGTAAACATGCTGGAAAAATATCAACATCTGATACTTATGGTTCTGTCAGAAAGAATCAAGACAGCGACGTGTTTCTTACTGTTTTGACTCGCTGCTCTGAGCAAATCGGACCAGACGTAAAACGGTGACGGCGAGGTTTAAGTGTCGACTCTCGGCTTCGATTTGAGGGCGTTTACAGTGTTTGACTCGTAGTCGATTATGACATTTAAGACACAGGTTTTAGGTGCCAGGTTGAGTCAGTCAGCTGATCTCAGTCCAGCTGTTCACGTGTTTCACCGCTGAGGACGATCACGATGAAGGCGACTAGATTTCCCCGAAACTCAAATCCGATCTGTCGTCATTTACCGAGAAAAATCTGACACCAAATATTATTCATGATTCATTGATTTAAGCATATTTAGTTTGTCTAACAGGCTCCAAAATTAAGAGATTGTATAATAAAGTTTATACTTCACTGTTTATCTGATGTGGATGTAAACTCACTCATTTACAAGCTGATATGAATCACTTCTCCTCAAATCATTGTTCAATTTTAAACAAAAGTGCTGGATTACAGAGACAAATTCACAGGAAGATGTCTCACTATCTAACTATTTTATGACAGTTTTATATCCTTAATTGAATTATAGGAAACAGCAGATTGTGAAGCTTTTATCTGCCTTTTAAACTTTTGATCCATTGCCATCTATGCTCGCTACAGAGCAGCTCAAACTGGTTTTAAAAAATTATCTCTGTTCATAATATTTACTAACCGATGAATCATAAGCACATATTTTACTGCTTAATCTAGTTAAGAAAAGGTCTTTAGTCTTGTTTTATGTCCTTTAAGTTTTAAAAGCAGCCAAATGACAGTGTTATATTATGTTTGTTTCCTTCAGGTACTTCAGGAGAGAAGGGCGAACGAGGAACATCAGGAATCGGACAGAAAGGACCGAGAGGGCCCGCTGGTATGTTTAAACATCTATACATCAAAAGTACTTGAATGGGGGGAAAAAAGGAAATTAAAAGAAATACATGATTAAAAAGAAGAAAAAAAACTCCTTGAACTTCCACTGCTTAACTTAAGCTCAGTTCCACAGATTCACAATTCAATCAATCAATCACCACCAATCCCCATTTTGATACTCAATTAATCATTTTGAGTCATATTTTAAAGAAAATACACTAAAGTTCTCCGGTTCCAGCTTCTTAAATGTCTTAAATGTCTGGTTTCTTTAGTCCTTTATGATAAAAGCTGAATATCTTTGGGTTGTGGACGAAATGAGACATTTGAGGACATCATCTTGGGTTTTTATAGACCCAATAACTATTCAAGAAAATAGTCTGACTGATTAATTGATGCTGAAAGTAACAGTATAGTTATAGTTATAGTTAGCAGCCCTGAATTGTGGAGGAGCATCTTGTTTTATTGATCCATGACAAAAAAAAGCTTTAAATCATCATATTTCAGAAGCTAAAACCAGCTAACATGAAGCATATTTCTTTAGAGCTGCAGTTTTTAATAAATCTATCATCTATCATCTCTCGTCTCACATTCTTATTAGCAAAGATCAGTAAAACACACATTCAGTGAGCAGCGGCTGAATTTTAATAACAATTATAATAATAATAAAAAGAGAGACGACACAGGCTGCAAATCACATCAGCTGCCACCAATTAGTATTAATTACTGTGAATAACTTGATGAAAGGCCAAAATTATACTAGTCTGGTGTCGGTTTGTGCGTCAAAGATCATTTATGAGGGAAGAAGCTTCACTCTGTAACACCACCGTACATTCGTGAGTATTTCTAGCTCCGACAAAACCAACAGAGTGAGACTTCTTCTCTTTAGAGGATCACTTCAAATCAATTACAGGAGTCATACCTCCCAATTAAATCATATATAAGATGATTCATATAATAGTTTTGAACCAGAACTTTCAGTATTAGGATTAAGTATCATGTTTAAAAATGTCTACTATGTTATTTCAGTGCGTGAGTATCTGTAATTATCTGATATCAAAGGTTTCTGGGGCTTGAACCTGATATCACCTCAGTTTAATTCATAATGAAAACAATCATTAGTTGCAGTCCGAGCCACTTCCCAACAAATAAATCAGAGTTTTCAGTCGTCCTGCAAAATGCAACTCAAACAACAACATTTGAAAAATCTCCTCCAATCACACGTTCATCCAGTCCTGCTGTAATAATCCAGTAAAACAGACGAAGAAGAAAAAAAAGAAAAGGAAAAAGAAAAAGAAAAGCACGTTTTGTAAAAGCCGACAGGGGTCAAGTTGTGGAAAGAGTGGAAGCAGGAGTGGTAGAGCGAGCGAGGGAAGGAAGGGGTCTAGAGGGGGGGGGGGGGAAAGGAGGAAGTTGACGGCAAGTGAGTCATTGGTGTAGAAGGTTCATTCACAACACATGCTGCGGACGGCGGGTAGGAGAGTTTCCAAAGCGGCTTTCTCCTCGTCTAGACATAACGCAGAAGGGAGGAAAAAGACTCAGCAAGTTCTGTTCTGCCCTTTCCTTCCCCCCTCCCCCCCTTCCATTGATTTGTCTTTTTAATTTCTATGTTCCAAATGTTGTGCCCAGGACTGTCAGCAGCCTTTACTACAGCTTTTTTTTTTTTTTGTATTAATTTATTGCGTTTCCAGCTGGAACTGCAGCACAATGATGATGCTGAGCTATAATTATCTGTTTGGTTCAGTGGTCGTGAAACACTGCCTTCATTCTTTGAGTTTTTAGATTATAAGAAGAGTTTATAGGAACAGATTCAAATTAAATTAAACCTCCACATTAATCAGATGTATGAAATCCAAACTTTTTCTATTCTTTGTGCGTGATCATGAAAAACACGACCAGATGGAGAAAAAGTCACTTCAAGGCTGAAAATCAACAAATATCAAATTGACCCCGTCTGTTTTGACTGTTCCTTCTTTCCTTCCTTCCTTCCTTCCATCTGTGCTTCCTCCCTCCTTCTCTCTTTCTTTCCTTCCTCTCTCTTTTCTCCCCTCCTCCTTCTTTTCCTTCCTCCCTCCCTTCCGTCCTTCCTTCTTTCCTTCCCTCCTTCATTCGTTCCCTTACTCCCTCCCTTCCTTCCTTCCTTCTTTCCTTCCCTCCTTCCTTCCTTCCTTCCTTCCTTACCTTTCTCCCTCCCTACTTCTCTCTTTCTTTCCTCCCCCTACCTTCCTTCTTTCCTTCCTTCCTTCCTCCCTTCCTCTTTTCCTTTCTCCCTCCCTCCCTCGTTCCTTCTTTCCTCCGTCCTTCCTTCCTTTCCTCCCTCCCTTCCTACTTTCCTTTCTTCCCTTCCTTCCTCCCTCCTTTCCTTGCTTACTCCTTTCCTTCCTTCTTCCTCCCTTCCTCCCTCCTTTCCTTCCTTCTTCCTCCCTTTCATCATTCCTTCCTTCAGTCCATCCTTCCATCTTTCCTTCCTTCCTTCTTCCTCCCTTCCTTCCTTGACTTGAGGACAACAGGAGGGTTAATTAAGCAAAATTTTGACAAAAGTTCCCATTTTCATGCCCCAGTTTGTACTTTAGAATCTAAACAGCTACAACTAACGAGTATTTTCCTGATTATTAAATGAATTCTTTGATGTATAAGATGTAGAGACAAATAATAATCACACAATAAGTGAACACACCTGTGTTGATGTGCCGAGCCTTGAAGTTCCAAATGTTGACAAAAAAGTTCCCCGGTTCAATTATTAGATTAATCATTTGATAAATTAGATGTCAAAAGATAATTAAAAACTTCCCACCACAATTTCCTAAACCCATACTGTGCTCATTAATTTGTTTCATCCAACAGTCAAAAACCCCAAAACATGTTTTCTTTAAGATCACATAAGACAAAAGAAAAGCAGCAAATCCTCAGAATGGAGAAGCTGCAACGATGAAATGTTCAATGTTCGTTTATTTTCTCTCTGATCTTTATTATCCTACAAGAGGAAATGATGCAGCAAGGCAACAAAAAAAACATTAAACCATGAAAATAAAGACAATAAATGTGAGGAATATCTGTTAAATAGAAGGAGCTTTAGTTATTTATATCCTTTAATACCTAAAAAATGATAAAGACTTAATGTAAATAGATTTGAGAAATGACCCAAAAGGACTGTGAGCGTGATGCAACTGAACCAAAAAGCTACTCAGGACTGAATTGGGGTTAAATAAAGTAGTAATTTGTGATTCACCACAGAGCAAAGACAACATTAAGCATCAGCTGGGAGAAAAGAAACCGACCAAACTGATGAATCATGTCTGAATAATCCTTTTTAATTTAAACACTTTTGCTGCAGCATCAGGCCTCTAAACCCTCAATGAGAAACTCAAACTGACCAAATTTGGACTTAAATCATAATAAATAACACACATCTCTGACTTAATTCCTTGACTGTGTCCCTGTGTTGTGTGACTGATCTCAACTGGTCTACGTTTCTCTCCTCAGGCCCACCAGGAGATAGCAGGACAGGATCTCCAGGCCCTTCAGGCTCTGCCGGACCTCGTGGTCCCCCCGGACGTCCCGGTTACGCCGGAGTCCGCGGGCCTCCCGGACCTCCTGGATACTGCGACTCTTCTCAGTGTGTCGGTATTCCTTACAATGGGCAAGGATACATAGGTACGTACTGAGAAGATGACTTAGCCTGGCGTGAAGTGAAGTAACGTCCAGCAACTGCTAAACCTATCTGATCAGTTGGTGGGTGTTTCAATTATGGATTAAACCCCTTCAAACAGAAACTAACACAGCTGTAAAGGAACACTCGAGCATTTAGGGAAACACCTGTATTTACCGTCTTTTGCTGAGTCAGATAACACGATGGGTCTATTATCTAGATAGGGGCCTGGAAATGTTTAGCCTAGCTTAGCACAAAAAGCTGGAAACATTGGGAAACTGTTAGCCTCGCTCCATCACAAGAGGGAAAAAAAGAACTTCTAACAACCTCCAAAGCTGTCTGATTTGTATCATGTATCTTGTTAGCGAACAAGCTAGTACCAAAAACCATCAAGTACCATTGTTAGCAAACAAGCTAGCACCAAAAAACATCAAGTACCATTGTTAGCAAACAAGCTAGTACCAAAAACCATCAATTACCATTGTTAGCAAACAGGCTAGTACCAAAAACCATCAAGTACCATTGTTAGCAAACAAGCTAGTACCAAAAACCATCAAGTACCATTGTTAGCAAACAAGCTAGTACCAAAAACTATCAAGTACCAAAAGCTGAAATTGATTCGGAAAACAAAAACTGTGGTATTGATCCGTTTTTGTCTTAAAAATAATGATTTTGTTTAGCTGATTTTGAACAATAAAAAGATAAGTCTAGTCCGTAATTCTCTTCATTTCAACAAATCCCAGTAAAAGACCAAAAGCAACAATGTGCTAGCCGAGCTCTCGATAACGTCTCAGCTGTAAGCCCATTGGTTCCTACTGACGATGTAAATAAATAAATAAACAGCTCAAACATAAGTAGTTTTGTTTTTAAAAGATCAGTAACTTCCTAAAACAGCTAGCCACAAACAAATAGAAGGAAACTGTACATTTGTTGGGAACTATTTTCAGCGGCGAATGAATCCACATTCGGTGCTCCAGTGAGTATTTATGGTCGTTTTTAGCCACAGCCAATTTTGGGCTTTTGATGATGAGATAAAATATCACCAAATTTAGCATTGCAGATATTTGTCCACATTCAATTCACACAATATCATTATGCATTTCTTGATTTATTCATTTATTTACTCAGTTTTGAGGCATTCCCAAAATACCAACATTCCTTTTTCCTATCATTGTAAATGGAATATCTTTTTATTTGTTGGACATCTGGTCAATCTGAAGTTGTTAGTTTGGGCTTTGGAATATTACAACAGGAATTTTCCACTATTTTCTGGCAGCTTGCAGACAAAACAATGAATCAGTTACACAATAAATTAGTCTCATTTATACTTTTATATTTCTGCACCTGCTCAGTAAATCAGACAGTTTCGCAGTAAGAGGGAATATTTTTCTCGTGTGATGGAGTGATGCTAACAGTTTCTACCTGCTTCCAGTCTTTATGCTAAGCTAAGCTAAACATGTGTGGTCCTGTATCTCTGTACTGGATGCACAGAGATGAAAACGATCATCTTCTCGTCTAAATGTGGGTAAAGACGGTAAACCGGTGCTTTTCCCTGAAATGTCAGAGTGCTTTTTTATGAGGAGTCTGATAACTTATAGTCACTAAACATTACAGAGTAACTTAAAAGTTGTAAATTCGCTGTCTCCTGCTTTTGACCTGACTGACACCTTCCATCCTCTTTGGCCTGTTTCAGGTTCACCATAGTAGAATTTCTATGCCGCCTGTGCTGCTTTCACTGACTTCCTGAAAAAAACAAAACTCAAAGTCCTGTAACTGAAACACTTGCTCACACGCTCTAGAGCTGTTTAAAGGATAACAGCTCGATGGAAACCATTAACAAACTTTGCTGAAAAACACAACACAACAACAAAGAGGGAACCTGTACTAACGACTCACAGCCAGTAGAACAAAACCCACCAGCAGCAGCGGTGATGGCACCGACCTGTTTAGTGGCCTGTTTGCATCTTGAAGACCAAACAAAGAAACCTTGTGTTCAGTGGAGGAGCATGTACCAAACAACAACTTCAACAAACAACCCAAACAAATACTAACAAAGGTGGATTTGTAACAGAAACAAGTGCAACTACCACAGCATCACCAGCAAACAACAGCAGAAACAACTTTAACAGCATTACTCTCGAGGTGACGTGTAAATAAACTAATTTGTGCCTTGTAAATGATGTTTGAATCAAGTCCACTAAATTTAGTTTTTAACATCTGTAGTGTTAAAGCTTGTGCCTTGCAACCAACAACCTGCTGCTTGCTGAATGCCAACAAAAACGCCTCTTTTATTTTAAATAAATTTTTTTCTGCCCATGTGTTTGTAGCTGTTTTAAACTGCTCAGGGCCATACTGAATCACTTCTGCACATGTGACCCCTGAGGTTTAGATTTCACTTTGTTTGCCACTTCATGTACAAAAATCCAAACAAATCTAGTCTTTCCATTTTTATTTTTTAACAATTCTCCCAGTACCAGCTATACTGTATCTGTATGTTATTAAATACTAACACAATGCAACCCCAAAGAAGTTTCTCTAGGCTGGTGGTAGAAGAACTGTACTTGATTTTTATGTAGAAAATGTTTTGTTGTGTATTTTGTAAATGAATGAGTTGTGGAGAAATGACAGTGTTGATAATTCTTGAGTGATGAAGTCATCTGATTCTCAAAATTGGACTAACACGCCTCAACTTGTGTAGTCAACAAAAAAAAAAAAAAGGGAAACAATGAATGCACTGACATGTTTACCAGGGGCGCGTCCACCCAAACACTAACCCTCATATTTGATTTGGTTCATTTAGCAGCCGTGGATTTGGTGATATTGCTGCCGAGCATCAAAGTTAAAGATGTTTTCTTTTGTTTTCTTTATCGTCACATTTAGTTTGGTAGACCTGTGCAATCCGATGCAGCAGTTCTGCTCAGAAACTAAGAATCATCACCTTTCTTAAAGCATCAACATTGAGCATTGAAGAAGCTAATTAATGTATTAGATTGCACAGGTGTTCCTAATAAAGAGGCCCTTGTTTGTACATAACTATTAAATCCTAAGCTGATTTAATAACCTGCAGCTTGTTGCACCACTAACCGCTTTGTTGTAACCAGTTATTTTCATGCTAACTTGCGACACGCTCTGTTGTTGAGCTCTTAATTCTTCTGCAAGAAAACAGTCATAAAAATAGAGATTGACATTTCATCCTGAGCGGTATTTAGATAAAATGGAATAAAACACAATTAACCAGTGACAGGAAGTAAGGGATGTACTTTAGACTGTTGTTTAGAAAGGAAAAAGTTATGTACAGTATGCAATCATGTGTTCTAGCTGACATGTTAGTGATCTTCTTATGATAAAAAAAATTTGATATTAGACAAAGAATCCTGCACACTGACTGTCTGAGGTCTGAAACATGAACATGAAACAATCTAATGAGTACAAGTGATGGACAGTGTTTAGGATTCTTTGTTTTATGTCCAAATCGAGACTTTTTGGTCCCATGCACTTTTCACTGGGTGAAAAAAATGTTCTTAAAATAATGAAAATGTCATTGTGACAAGCATGTATTGTGAAAAACTGATTTAGCGTAACTCCCACACTACATGTGTCGATTCATCCGACCATTATTTTTTTTAAATATGATTAAAAACAAGACATCCTCAGAAAAGAGAAGCTGGAAAAAGGGAATGTTTAAAAATAAAAAAGGACTTAGAAAAGTAATTGATTATGAGAATTGTAGCAGATTCAATTATCTCTTCGGCTCTACTTTAAACATTTAAACATAGCTGGTGCAAAAGCCTGCAGGTTCATTATAAAATGGTTTAAGATGCTTAAATGAACAAGCTTACTGGTCCCTACAGCAGCTGTTAGATCATGATAACTTTTTATAGTTTCTGGCTTATTTCGGTGCATCGGTAGCTCCAGTCCACAAATATTGCTGCTTCCAACTACCCTCAACCACCAGAATAAGTGTGGACACGCCCCTGCTGTTTACTAACCACCCATATCAGAGCAGAAAAAAAACAAAAACTCACTTGACTTTAGCTTTAGCAGTAAGTTAAAAATCAAACAACTAAAATTGTAACCCGTTCTTCTTGTGCATGCTGAGACAAACTAAGAGAATTACCCAACTCATGTTCAATTGGCCCAAACGCTATCTCCGAGCAGGCCAATATCCATCCGAACCCGACACCCAAGTAGTCCCAGTCCCCGAGGAGGAGGAGGATGATTGGCAAAACCGGCGTCGAAAGAGATCACTATCAAGAAAGGCATCCAACAGGCTAACATCATAAGACAAGCCACGTTCACTTTTTCCTTTTTCTTTTGTTTTTTTTGTTTTTTTTTCAACCTGTGTTTGTTGTTGGAATATGCACATTATACACAGAAAAAAAGGGGTTTGACACCTCGACTTTATTGGGAAAAATACCTTTAAATGCCTTAAAACGTATGTGAATATTCATTTTTGTGGCAGGTGAAGGGCTTGGACAAAGGGAGGGAGTTTGGGGGGCGATTGCTAAGCAAAAAAAAAAAACTTTTTTTTTTTTTTTTTAAATGGAAGAAAAAAAAATCCATGAAAACCTGTGAGCTTTTCTTTTTCCACTTGTCTTTTGCTTGTAACATATTTGCATTGAGTTTGTATTAACTAGCAGTGTTGAACAGTGCACTCATTGTAACAAAGCTAGCGATGGTAGTGGAGGGATGAAAATGTTTGTTGACAGTGTTGGGACATCAGGTGAGAAATGATTATTGTTTTCTGTCACAGTTCATCCAGTATGTTAAATATAACCCTTTTCATTCAGTGTCGTCTTCCAAGGAGGTTCAGTTTCATTATGGCAGTTAAACACAGCTTTCATTTTGTATCTCTAGACTTAATATTTATCAGTTTTCCTTTATTCCGTCACAGCTAATTTTACCAAAGGTAATTGCATGTCTGTGGTGTATATTTAGTACATGTTTTTGTTTCATTTCATTTTTGTTTTTAACCAGAATATAGTTGTTGTCATTCTTGTCATTTTCTCAGTATCGAATGCAGTCAAAGCCTGCATGCAACACTATGGAAATGGTATTGCTGCTTCTCGTTTCAACTGCAGATTGTGAATTCCACAGCCTTATTTTCTTATTTATTTCTGAAAACAGAAGAGGCATTTTTCAATAAAACTACTGAAAATTTACACCTGGTGTGTTTTTTTTGTGTGAGTCTTGGTTGTTTATTTTAAGGGAATGCACAGACTGTCAAAGATGAGGGCAAAGATGAAGTAGGGTAGTTTGGGTAGGAGGGTATGATGGTCACATGAGAGTTGATTGACTAGAGGGGCATTTAAGGTTGACTTGGACTAACCAAACTGACACATGGCCTGACTTGACGGTACTAGAAGGACACTAAAAGGGCACTCATTGCGACTAAAAGGGCACTTTGATCAAATATAGGGGAACTTAGTCCAAGTGCTTACCAGTTTGGTCCAAGTAGAAGAATACTTGGACTATCTAGAGGGGTACCGAAACTTTTAATATGGACCATTAGACTGACTAGATTGGCATTGTGATCAATTAAAGGACCGCCTGGGTGGACTAGAGAAGACTAGGCTACAGTTGGGTCACTATAAGGACATTCGAGGGCAGTTGGACTAACTAGAACTGCACTCTTCCTGACAACAGAGGCGGTTTGATCAGATATTGACGATCTTGGACCAAAGTGGGGACTAGAGAGGCAGCTGGCCAACAATAGGAACAAAGAACTGCAGGAAGGGCACTTGAGGGGCATTTGTGCTGACAACAGGGACATCCTAGCCAATTGTTTCTCAATCGGGGATCTGTGGACCCCTAGTGGTCTGTTGTGTAATTGCAAAGGGGTCGATGAAATAATAAAATATGTCATTTAAAAAGACAAATTGTATGTCCTCAGATAGTGATTGTGGCCTTTATTTACCTTGGCTGCAGAAGGCAACAGGCCTTTATTTGAGGCAGGCCTCTATTTATTATCTATATAATTCCCTGTGTTTGTTTGGTCATATTTTAGTACAAAGCCTATTATTGATCTGCTTCTGCTTGCCCTGTTAAAGTTACTACGTTACACTGTTAATATAAACTCAACACTCCCCGTTTCCATTTCATATTAAAAGCCCCATAGAGTTTCAGTGGACAGAAACCCCGGACAGAAACATTTGCAGGAACGTGTTGTGGAAAACTTGTTGACTTGAAGGGTTCAGCATACGGCAATTGAAATGTAGCTACAAACAAACACAAAGAACAAGTGGAACTGTTTTTCATAGCAGCATTGCCAATATGGAGAAATTACCAAAACTAAACAAATCCGTCTGTTTCGGACACAGAAAGCCAAGAAAACCATGACAGATCAAAACCATTCAATATAAAGAGGATTGCATCAAGTTCATGTTGACTGTGCATACCTATGCTGTTTTATGCAGTTATATTGCAATAAAGCAATGTAGGTTTTCCCTCCTCAGGAACACTCAAAATATGCAGGGGGTCCAGTACCAAAGAAATGAAGAACCACTGTTCTAGCCAACCAGAGAGTCAAGGGGCAACTTGGGCTGATCAGGAAGACTTGAACTGACTAGAACCGTACTTGGTTCACAGATCGTCACTACAACAGCACATAGATCGATTTGGGTGGCACATGGACAGACTGGACAGGGTTAAAGGGGAACCAGGGTGAACTAGAAAAGAACTTGGACTGACAGGAGAGACACTTCGGGGGCACCCAGGGAATTAGATCAACTAGGGTGGCACTTGGACAGACTAGAACCGTACTTGGACCACAGATCGTCACTACAACAGCACATAGATCGATTTGGGTGGCGCTTGGACAGACTAGACAGGCAGTGTGATCGGCTAAAGGGCACCAGGGTGAACTAGAGAAGAACTTGGACTGACAGGAAAGACGCCTCGGGGGCACCCAGGTGATTAGATCAACTACGGTGGTACTTGGACAGACTAGACAGGGTTAAAAGGGAAGCAGGGTGAACTAGAGAAGAACTTGGACTGACAATTCGGGGGCACCCAGGCAATTAGACCAACTAGGGTTGTACTTGGACAGACTAGACAGGGTTAAAGGGGAAGCAGGGTGAACTAGAGAAGAACTTGGACTGACAGGAGGGACACCTAGTTCGACTAAGGTGGTACTTGGACAGACTAGAGCCGTACTTTGGCTCAACCCAAGGGCCATCAGTCCAACTAGGAGCATTTTCATCAACTATATGGACACTTAGACTGATTAAAGCACTTTGGCTAATCAGAATTAAAGAGGTATTAGTTAGTATTAGAGGGTCATTTTGAGGACACTTTTGACGACCGGGTAGACACTCTCTCCTACTTGAGAGGCACCTGCAGGTCCACTTAGGCTAACCGCAGTATTTGGGGTGACCTCGGTAGACTAGGAGGGATCTTGAACAGTTTAAGTGCCTCTCTACTTATAAATGAGTCATCAAACGGAGTACAAATTTTAAGAAAATCGGTCTTTCTTCATCCCAGTGCATGCACAGGCTCATCTGCACTGTTTTATTTCTCTGAGGGAAAGACCTCCATCCTGGAGTGGAAACTTGGACAGCCAGGCATAAATACAGCAGTCAGGAAATTGGGGAAAGTGTCTTAAAGTGCTATTCTTCTCAGCTTCTTTGAACACTCACTTTCTTTTTCTTTTTTTTATGACTCTGAACCCAGGAGCCATTGAGGATTAGCTAACTTCACTGGCCTGATTTGCTCACTACTATTTTCTCCTCAGATATTTTCCCCCTGAATCACTGCCACAAACATGAAGCTTAATAATGGAGCACAAAAGTGAGACACACTAATCACATATAAACTGTAAACATCAGATTCCCACCATGGAAACACCTCATCACTAGCATTTGGTTGTTCAGATGAGTTCATCTCTACTCAAGTGTGACTCATCTGTAGCTACCAGTTACACAAGGCAATCATCCCATGAAGACAGTTTAGATTATCGGAGAGGAAAAATTAAAAATACTAACTGGCCTTAACTTCACATCTGCGCTGAGCCGTTTTTTAAAGTCCTGCATCAATGAAAAGATTACCGAGTGCTTCTTTACTGGTCCTACACCCAAAATAAATGCCCATTTTACTGCTATTTAAAAAAGGTGAGAGAATTATCCAGGGAGTAAAAAGTAGATGACATGGCATATTTGTTGCTGAGTGTTTTAATGGTGTGTGAAGACCCAATGGTTTTTCTGGAGGGTTTGGACGACTGTCAACGAGAAGGTTTGTTGCTTCAAGACTAAACAAGAGCGTTTACATATTTTCCTCACTGGTTGAATCAAGAAAACAAAAAGCAGTGACCACAGCACACTAGTGAAGTATCTGAGGGGGGAAAAAAAGAAGAAGGGGGAAACAAGCGCTTCAGAAAATGTTGTATCTGATGTTTTTAATCAGAAACCTCCGGCAGTCTAATTGGAAAGGGATGAGGAGGGCGGAACAGCCTTGTTCCCTCGGTGGGTCTAGTTTATCAGCAGCTTTGAAGTTCCTCCCTTGGCCTTTTACAAAGAATACTGACTAAGATATGATCTTTGATGGTGGCAAAATTAAAAACATATCTCAGCATGATGAAATGTTTTCAGGACACTGTTTTTCTAACTGCAGGCGACTGGAGGTCATTAGAAATAAACCCCAAACTGCACGCACATTCCCCCGATCCTGCTGAGTGGAAATGTGATTAAAGAGAAGCACCAAAGACAGGATACTGGCATTTCTGCTGCTTATGCCACACTGATATACAGTAAAACTACTTTAAATCAAAAAGACTGATGATGACCGGTTGTCTCTGTGTTACACCAGTAGTATCATTAGCGCTCACGATTCTACAAATGAAGGCCACATTTCTCATAAATCTGTTGTTTCCGGTTGCAAATAGGGTCTTTGCTTCTTTGCTTGAGGGATTTTCTTTTGACTTAATATGGTTTTCCCCCCAGTGGCCATTCCACCATCTGCCATCAACAGAAGCTCTGATCATTTTAGCTCAGTTTATTTGTGGAACCAAAGGAGTGGGAGTACTGGGGCATTTCGAGTTGAGCCGCTACACAAATTAGGAGGATGCAATGAAAAGAAGAAAAGAAAAAGACAGCACAAAAGAACGAGAAAGAAAAAGAGGGAGAGCTATGCTGGGGTGACAGTCACACCATTCAACCCACTAAACTGGGGACACTCATCCCCCTCAAGTCTTGTCTGTGGAACATCTTCCAACTGTATACATTCAGTTTGGTCCTGTACTTCCGCTCACATCTTCAACCTTCAACCTTTAACACTGACCCAGCTACTGTAGCATTGGACTGTTACTATCTTTATATCAATAACAAAGCTCAAAAATTCAGGGTAAAGAAAGAAGTTAAAATACCGAAAAAAGTAGAAGAACCCAAATGCAAGGTTTTAAAAAGGTCCTAAGCGGTCAACAGAAGACAACAGGGATTATATCATCTAGGTTTTAATTTGTAGAAGAAGTATTCATATAGTAAGACCATCCAGAAGATTTTCACAGAAACACTTCATGAAGTAAGAAAAAGTACTAACATTATGTTGGTTCTGAATTTACCACTGTCCAGATTGAATTATGATCTCTTTGTCCTAATTCAATGTGATGTGACAAAATCTGTTTGATTGCTTTGTTTTCTAACCTGCCAAAGGAATGTGTCATGGACTAGGAACAGCTGATTCATTTAGTTGAAATGAGGAGTTTCCTCCATGATACCTCCTCATTTCACTGCTATAACCTAAATGAGGTGAGCAGATGGCTTGTATGTCATTTCCAGTAAATAAATATATCTAAATATCGTAATGTAAAATGTACAAACAAAAGTAACAAGTCATCACCCATCTTTTACTTGAGTGGTTACATCTGTAGTCTGATCTTGAGTGCACAGATGATAGGTACATGATTGGTTTCATGAGGTAACAGAAGTACATATTTAATGGATTCAGTGTGGACAGAGAGTGTTACGTAATGAGACATGATAGCCAGATGGTCACTTGCCATGCACCCAACAACATCAGTGTCAGGTAAGGGAAAGCCGGATGTGCCCAGATAGCTTCAATCTTAAGTCGCCGTCCTAGTTTCTACATTTATAAATGGTTTGTTTTCAGCATCTGCAGAGCAGCAGGTTTGGTAGCTGCAGCTCTGAGCTCATCTGCCTCCATCTCACATTTGGTCAAAATAATCAAACACTAAAGCAATGCCTCATTTGTTAATGAGACACTGTTTGATTGATGGAGCGCGGCTGCTCAACAAACACTGAGCCAGAGATTCAGTCTGCTTTCAGCTGCACAGAAGGAGCCCAAAGTATCTGCAACACATGAAGTCTTGCAGTTAGGACACAGTTTTATACTCATATTTGTAGTTAGTGTGGAGACAGAGGAGTATGAAAAATGCAAATATCTAACTCATGGATCTATAAAGAGAACTGGATACAGTATTGGAGGAAGGACTCAGTACGTTCATATGACAATTGCTCAATGTCACATGAAGTCAACCCCCCCCCCCCCCCCAAAAAAAAACAACAACAAAAAAACAACCTCCCTCTGTAAAAAAAAATGACCTCGATAAAAACATAATGCGCATGCTCAATGGGCCCAGTGAATCCGTAGAGCCTGCTCTCTAGAGACCTTTGCCAACCAAGATGGCTAACTTCCAGTTTAGCACTGCAGCTAGCTTGAATGGGAATAAAATGATTCAATGTGCGGTTCTTCTAGACTTTCAAAACTGAATGAGAGAGTCATTTTGTGGGGATTGTGACACTAAAAAATGGGTTTCGCTAATTTACATATGTCTTTTACTATATAAGTCTATAGGGAAAAATCTCTTTGGGCTCAATAGCATCAATTGACAGACCTTGGAGTTGTAATTACACAACTTGGCCACTACGCCGACTTGACCTCAAAGCCACACGAAGTAGACCAGGGAGATTTAGAAGGAAACTGAATGACTGACATAAAGACATGAAGTCATCAACAAGAAGAATAAATTACAGATGAAGGAGACACCACAGTGGGCAACGTGGTGTTGGCATCAGATCAGAGAAAGAGAGACCACAGTGGTTCCCCGATGTGACCCGACAGCTTCAGTCTTAAGTCGCCGTCCTAGTTTCTACACTTATAAATGGTTTGTTTTCAGCATCTGAAAAGCTTCTGCAGCTCTGAGCTCATCTGCCTCCATCTCACATTTGGTCAAAATAATCAAACACCAGAGCGACGCCTCATTTGTTAACGAGACACCCTTTGATTGATGGAGCGCGGCTGCTCAACAAACACCGAGCCAGAGCTTCATTCTGCTTTCAGCTGCACAGAAGGAGCAGCAAATTATCTGCAAATTTTTATACAATCAATCCAAATTCGTTTAATGACACCTCACTGCGTTCAGGAGGAGTTAACGCTGAGGGCAGACCAGTGTTTATATGTCGCTATTAAGTGCAATAAAAACTCATCCTCCAGCTCTGTTTTTTGAGGCTCTTCGCAGAACTTTAAACTCTGAGAGGTTTTGCCGGCCAGCGATGACCTCATGGAAAGTCTGGCAGCGGTGTTGGTTTGCTCAGTCTGAGGTGTCCCACCAGCCGCCACTGTTCAGAGGCAGAACCAGCATCACTTCAGTCCACAACTCCAATATTTATTACAGCAGTTTGTCTCGGCGGGATTGACGCTGTCAGGCGTTATGAGCGAGACATGAGGACAGGCAGAGTGGGAGTTTAATTTAGTTAGTTTCAATTTTCTCTGAGTTTGAGTGAAATAAGGATTGTGATTATTTGGCTTCACCCACCGAAGTTTAAATCAACAACCGAGGTTATTTTTACCTCCAGAGCATAAAAATCTGATTTCAACACAGAAGATCACTGTTCATTTCCCCGTTTTCTTCTGACTGGAACTAACATTAATTTCCCCTCAAACAAAGAATCAAATCTTTTCTTTGCAACCAAAAACAACAGATTTATGGGAAATGTGGCCTTCATTTGTAGAATGATGAGTGCTAATGATACCACTGGTGTAAAAACAGAGACAACCAGTCATCAATCTTTTTGGATTTATAGTAGTTTTACTGTATAATCAAATCAGGGTGGCATAAGCATCAGAAATGCCAGCATCCTGTCTTTGGTGCTTCTCTTTAATCAAACTTCCACTCAGCAGGATCGGGGGGGAATGTTTAGATGATAAAGAGTCAAAAAAAAAAATGGTGGAAAAGTGCGTCAAAAGCTCTCAGTGTTTTAGGTGATGCTTTTAAATTTCTACGTTCGTCCATTCAACAATTTAATTTCAACATAATGAGATTTACAGCCATATTCAGACTTACATATATGTGATGTATCTTTTTAAAAGGCAATAAATTCCCAGAAGGACAATACAAGTTTAATTCATTTACATGAAAGGGAGGAAGGAAAGGAGGGAGGAATGAAGGAAAGGAGGGAGGAAGGAAGGAAAGGATGGAGGGAGGGAGGAAGGAAGGAGGGAAGGAAGGAAAGGAGTAAGGAGGGAGGGAGGAAGGGAGGAGTAAGGAGGGAAGGAAGGAAGGAAAGGAGTAAGGAGGGAGGAAGGAAGGAAGGAAAGAAAGGAGTAAGGAAGGAGGGAGGGAGGACGGAGTAAGGAGGGAAGGAAGGAAGGAAAGGAGTAAGGAGGGAGGGAGGAAGGAAGGAAGGAAAGAAAGGAGTAAGGAGGGAGGGAGGGAGGGAAAGAGGAAGGAAGTAAGGAGAGAAGGAAGGGAGGAAGGAAGAAAGGAAGGAAGTTAGGAAGTATGGAAGGAGGAGGGAGCAAGGAAGGAGGGAAGGAAGGAGGGGAAGATTGAAGGAACAATTAAAGAAAGAGAGGAAAGAAGGAACAGTCAAAAGAGATGGCGTCAATTTGACCTGGGCGGACGACAGGAGGGTTAATAATATTTGTAGTTTGATATTCTGATAAACAAATTTGACTCATTTTTGCAGCAGCAACGAGCCAAACCATTACAGCCTCACTGAGCTTTTCTTTTTTTTTACCTCGTTAGGAGATGTCGGGCTGACGACCCTCAGTACAACTCACAAAGAGAACCATTGTTGATGATGACTACCTGCTGACTTACCGTAAATCCTGAGGTCAGGCAGCGGAAAGACAGAAAGTAATGATGTGTAAGTGGAACGTAACATTAAACACAGAGACGTGAGTCGCCTCTATAAAACAAGCACAGACTCTTTCCAGCGAAAACTGTGAAGTTTTATCCAACAAACAGTTTATCTGCACGAAAACCTGGAACTCATCTCGGGTGAATCATTAGCGTGAGAGTCTGCCGGTGTCTGTGTGGTTGTGTTACGTTATTGAACGGAATCAGGATTAAAAATCAGGTGGTGCAAAAAGAGACCTGGTCTTGATCTGGTGTGCTGCAGGTATTCAAAGCCAGAGATGGTAACAGTGCTGCTTATTGTTGCTAATAACAATAACAGTGATATTTACATGAGAGCTTCTTTCCCGTCATGACACTTACTGACCTTTGAAAGTTATTCACTCAAAATATAAACTCAACTTGGAATAAATTACAGCGTGAGATGTTTTCTGGAGGTTAAGAACTCGTCCCATCTTAGGTTCAGAAGCTTAGAAAGATTATATATAAATATTTTGTTCCTATCTAATTTATTTCAGTACAAACTACGGTCAATGAAAGCAGCAGCATTTGTTTAATTTGTTCTATAAACATGTCTAATAAAGTGTTGAGCTTCTTTTCCCCAAAAAGTTTTACTGGATTGTTTTTAAAAAGGACATTTCTGGGTATTTAACACAATTTGGGGTATTTTTAACCTTCGTGTCGTCCTCCCGGGTCAAATTGACCCCGTCTGATTTGACTGTTCCTTCTTTCCTCCCTTCCTTCCTTCCGTCTGTCCTTCCTCCCTCCCTCCTTCTTTCCTTCCTTCCTTTCCTTTCTCCCTTCCTTCTTTCCTTCTGTCCTTCTTTCCTTCCTTCCTCCCTTCCTCTTTTCCTTTCTCCCTCCCTCCTACCTTACTTCCCTCCTTCTTTCCTCCGTCCTTCTTTCCTCCCTTCCTTCTTTCCTTTCCTTACTTCTTCCTCCCTTCCTTCCTCCCTTCCTCCCTCCTTTCCTTCCTTCCTTCCTTCCTTCCTTCCTTCCCTCCTTCCTCCCTTCCTTCTTCCCTCCTTTCCTTCTATCTTCCTTCCTTCCTCCCTCCTTTCCTTCCTCCCTTCCTTCCTTACTTCCTTCCTTCCTTCCTCCCTTCTTTCCTTGACTCGAGGACAACAGGAGGGTTAATAGAGTCCAACCCTTACTAAACTACTGAGGCATAAACATATATCAATAATTAAGTGTTTTTCCTTTTTTCATTTTGTCATAAACAAATATTACAAGACATTTTTTGTTGAGGATTCTTTCAAGTTTGGTTATCGAAGAAATTTTACAATTCAAGACTAAACTTGTCTAGTGGACGAATTATGTAAAGAAGACACAGTTATCAACTACTGGTCAACATGATTTTGGTATTTCAGTACATAGATTACTACTATTTATCAGAGCTGCAATGATTAGTTGCAAACTATTTTGATAACTGACTATTTTTTTGGTTTCAGCTTCTCAAATGTGAACATTTTCTGGTTTGACAGTGAGCAGTTTCTTTGGGTTTTGAACTGTTGATTGGATCAAAACATGATAGTCATGGACTTGAAAACGTCATCTTGGGCTTTGGGAAACACCGACTCTCTACAACATGTCCGAAAATGGTGAAAAAATTCAAACAATCAATTAAGAAAATAATTGGCTGATTATTCGATAATGAAAATAATTGTTCATTGCAGCCCTACTCTATCATTGCTAAGCTAATATAAGATGATTTATTGTTATAATTTAACTTCCATCACTTCTACCTTCAGTGTGAAGCGTTGCAGAGCTGAATCTTTGGGAAATGAAGCGTCTTAATTCAGAGTAAGTAATTAAAACGTTTCCAGTTTGAGCTGATTTCTCCTGGGCAGCGTGTCAGAGATGGTTGTGAGATTGGAGTCGAGACCTCTGAAGGAAAAATCTCTTCTCTGAAATCTGCTTTTCAAAAAGGGGGTCAAAAACAGTTTCAGAAGAGTTTGTTGCTTTCACAATCATTTAATCTTCACGTTTTTCTCGAGTCAAGGAAGGAAGGGAGGAAGAAGGAAGGAAAGGAGGGAGGAAGGAAGGGAGGAAGGAGGGAAGGAAGGAAGGAAAGGAGGGAGGAAGGAAGGGAGGAAGGGAGGAAGAAGGAAAGGAGGGAGAGAGGGAGGAAGAATGAAGGAAAGGAGGGAGGAAGGGAAGGAGTGAAATAAGGAGGGAGGGAGGAAGGAAGGACAGAAGGAAAGAAGAAAGGGAGGAAAGAAGGAAGGAAGAAAGGGAGGAAAGAAGGAACAGTCAAAACAGACGGGGTCAATTTGACCCGGGAGGACGACACGAAGGTTAAAGTGAAATAAAAATTGTAAATAGATTTAAGTGAACTGTACTTGTGAACATGTGTTTTCATGTGTTTTCATGTACAGAACAACATTTTCCTCTGGTGTGATTAAAGTGTTGATTTAGCGTTCAGAGGAGGTTTTGATGCGTTTCTCTCTGATTATTCTCCGCCGCCCACATCTCTCGACACATGATGACTCTACGTTTATTTTAGTAGGACGTGTCGTCACTGTCACTGGATTATCATGAAAAGTCAGAGGAGAAAAAAAAGGAAAATGTTCCATAAACTTGAGAGATCACTGATGTCACTGTTTCCATGGAAATGTCAGATTCACACCAGCCGTCAGACAACATGAGGTCCGTCTCACTGCACTGAACCCCCGACTGCAAGTCTCACTGAGTAATAATCATAATAATAATAATAATAATAATGAAGAATCATGTCAAGCTGCAACTAAAGATCATTTATTGATTAATTGTTTGACCAAATGTCAGAGAATGGCAAAAATGAAAAATCAAAATTTCCTTAATTAACATATAATTAGATAATTTCATTTATATAGCACATATCATAGTTTTAAAAAAAGAAAAGAAAAGCAATATAACATGTATTATAAAACATGAAAAAAGAAGAACTAGGAACATTACAAATATAAACCCTAACCCTAATTAATACAACAGGTGAGGTCCAAATATAGTCAAAAAGCAGTTTTTCAAAGTGAGATGCACAGTTTGACTTTTGGGGTAGAGTCAAAACAATTAGTTGAGTAATCAATTAGTCCAGCAACAAAGTATTTAATTGAAACCAATTTTATAATTGATTGATCTTTTGAGTCACTGTTACATTTCTGATTCCAGCTTATTAAATATGAATATTTTCTGGTTACTTCCTGGTCTTCTATGACAGTAAAGTGAATATCTTTGGGTAGCGGACAAATGAATATATTTTAGGTTAAATCCTGAGCTTTGGGAAACAGTAATCAACATTTTTCACCATTTTATCAAAACTTTAAATACCAAATAAATAATAACTGATTAATCTTTCATTATTAGTTGCTACGCTGGTCAGGAAGCAGAACTAAAAGCACTAAATTCAATTAATTATATCATAATTTCCAGTCCAAAACTCAACAAAGAGAATCTATTTATTATTGTAAAAAATGAAGAAACCAGCAAATATTCACATTAACAAAGCTGGAACGTCCGATTCTCCATTTGTTCTCCGTGTGTGAAGCTGCTCTCACCGCTGACGGACTCATAATGATGATGCTAACTGTTGGGGAATTTTCCATATTTAGGGGTCAAGTACGAGCCTTGACATCACCGTAAAGGCAGCGCTATCATCTTGGCAGAGAGACACTGTTTCTCTCGTTGAGACGGTGAAGGCTGCTGTGTGACGGGTTTTAGGAGAAGCTGGAGTCACTTTGATAACGATGGAGGTTTATATGACTGTCTGACTCCCTAAAGACACAGAGGGGTAACTGTCTGACTCCCTAAAGACACAGAGAGGTAACTGTCTGACTCCCTAAAGACACAGAGAGGTAACTGTCTGACTCCCTAAAGACACAGAGGGGTAACTGTCTGACTCCCTAAAGACACAGAGGGGTAACTGTCCGACTCCCTAAACACACAGAGGGGTAACTGTCCGACTCCCTAAAGACACAGAGGGGTAACTGTCTGACTCCCTAAACACACAGAGGGGTAACTGTGTGTCCTAACTGCACTACTGCAGAAGCACTGAGTATGACCATTTATGGGCGAAGAGTATTAGTTGTTCTATCCGTGAAGGTTTAACTCTCCTGTTGTCCTCGAGTCAAGGAAGGAAGGGGGGAAGAAGGAAGGAAAGGAGGGAGGAAGGGAGGAAGGAAGGAAGGAAGGGAGGGAAAGGAAGGAAGGGAGGAAGAAGGAAGAAAAAGAAGAAGGAAGGAAGGGAGGGAGGAAGGGAGGAAGAAGGAAGGAAGGGAGGAAGAAGGAAGGAAAGGAGGGAGGGTAGAAGAAGGAAGAAAAGGAAGAAGGAAGGAAACGAGGGAGGAAGGGAGGAAGAAGGAAGAAAAGGAAGGAAGGGAGGAAGAAGGAAGAAAAGGAAGAAGGAAGGAAACGAGGGAGGAAGGGAGGAAGTAGGAAGAAAAGGAAGGAAGGGAGGAAGGAGGAAGGAAAAGAGGGAGGGAGGAAGGAAGGAAGAGAAGAAAGGAAGGAAGGTAGGAGGGAGGGGGGGGGAAAGGAAGGAAGGTAGGATGGAGGGCGGGAGAAAGGAAAAGAGGAAGGGAGGAAGGAAGGAATGAAGGAAGGAATGAAGGGCGATGGAGGAAGGAGAGAAGGAAAGAAGGAAGGAAGGACAGAAGGAAGGAAGGGAGGAAAGAGAGAGGAAGGAAAGAAAGAAGGAACAGTCATAACAGACCCGGGATTTGACCCAGGAGGACGACACGAAGGTTTAAACCCAGTGATCTCTAACCCTGCTACTGCTCCACATGTTTCAGGTATCTCCTCACTCTATCACACCTGATTCTGATCATTAACTCGTTATCCACGGAGGACAGTTTCCTCTGAGTCGTGGTGACATCATGCATCAGACGGTGTATTGATTATACTTTGATTCTCCTCGGCTGAGCTTCAATAAACATTTTCAGCATAAGAGCATAAGACATCCTGGACACATTCTCCACTGATGAGGTTAAACCATTCACTAATGTGCTAATGTCCAGCAGGTGTAATTCACTGTGTCGGTTAATCATATTAACCCTAAATATAAATTATATCTGACGCTGATGGGAATGTTATTAGTTTGAAGGTATTTTGGTGATAAATAAAAAAAGTTTTGACGTCGACGGATCTCCAAAAAAAACGAATTCATCCTGAAGGGATCGTAAACGTTTGTACCAAATTTCACAGCAATCACATAAATGTCAAGACGATTCAATAAAGAGCTACAAAAAATTACAACTGATGGTGGAAAAGTCAGAAAAAAAAACAAAGTCATTAGAAACTCTGAACCAAATTTTTTATGCCAATGCAGTAAATGTTTAGAAGTATCACAGCAGTAGTTGAATTCTATTAAAAACTACTAAAATCTGCCCCAAAGTTTCTACCCCAAAAGGCCCGTGAAATATCTGATTACCAGTCTTTAAAAAAAAATTGAATTTGACTGATTATCACATCGGCTTTGACGTAATGCGGCTCTTTGTTCTGTTGCTTATTAGCATCGTAGCAGGTAATGGAGGAGGAGACGCGAACACAAACCTCATAGTCTGGCATTAAAACTCTGCATCTGTAACAAAGTGTGAACAGCATGACGCGGCGGGAAACAATGTAAGAGGTCTGCTCAGCTGCTTCGTATTTTACACTTTTATGTCACCCAGATAGCCGACATGTCAAAAACTGGAAACATATGATTCAGAAATGAAAGTTTAGGCTCGTATCAGGGAGAGATTATGATTGAGAATGTTTCTAAATTAAAAAGATAAATGAAATAAACCAAAAGAAGCTGACTTAATAACCATTTTAGTGTATTTTATTCTTCTTCTATGATTATGATCCTTTGAGGCTCTGTAGAGAAGAGCCACACATGTATGTTACTCATGTTATTTATGTGAGAGTTACGGCTGCTGAAGTTTAACCTTTGTGTCGTCCTCCCGGGTCAAATTGACCCCGTCTGTTTTGACTGTTCCTTCTATCCTCCCTTCCTTCCTTCCATCTCTTTTCCTTTCTCCCTCTCTCCCTCCTTCCTTCTTTCCTCCCTTCCTTTCTTCTCCCCTTCCTTCCTCCCTCCCTCCATTCCTTCCTTCCTTCCTTCCTTCCTTCCTTCCTTCCTTCTTCCTCCTTTCCTTCCTTCTTCCTCCCTTCCTCTTTTCCTTTCTCCCTCCCTCCTACCTTCCTTCTTTCCTTATTTCCTCCATACTTCCTTCCTTCTTTCCTTTCTCCCTCCTTCCTCTTTTCCTTTCTCCCCCCTCCCTCCTACCTTCCTTCCTTCCTTATTTCCTCCATCCTTCCTTCCTTATTTCCTCCATCCTTCCTTCCTTTCCTCCCTTCCTTCCTCCCTCCTTTCCTTCCTTCTTCTTTCCTCCCTCCTTTCCTTCCTCCTTTCCTTCATTCCTCCCTCCCTCCCTCCTTTCCTTCCTCCCTTCCTCCCTCCCTCCTTTCCTTTCCTTCCTCCCTCCTTCTCTTCCTTCCTTAACTCGAGGACACCAGGAGGGTGAACCTCTGTTCATGTATCAGAGTAAAACTGGCTGATGTCTGACCCCAAATCAAAAGCCTCCACGTTAAACACTGACACTCACTAATAGACTTTGCTGCAGAGCCTCCAAAGAAAAGTCAGACGATCTCCAGAGGAAATTTAAAAAGTTGAGCCCGATATTGATTTATTTTGAAACATAAACATGAACTTTTTTTTTTTTTTTTTCTTCCCCAGATCTGACAATGAAGCTTTGTTCACTAACACACAATCAAATAAAATGCTCGTCCTGCTTCTGGGCAAAGCTAAACGATGACGACGCGGAGTCTGAAGACAGTGTTTCAGTCAAGATTTGGAGCTGAATTTCTGTGTTTGACACAACACTTACGGTCGTCATGGTGATCGGATCACATGATCAAATTTAAGGCACTTCTTTATTATTTTAGACCCAATAAAAATGTCTTGTGTTCATGTGTTTAATTGTTGCAGGCTGGTTGGTCTTTACGGACATTTTCTCTCAATTTCACACATTATTATTTCTGGTAAAGTAAAAAAAATTATACACACACACACACACACACACACACACACACACACACACACACACACACACACACACACACACACACACACACACACACACACACACACACACACACACACACACACACACACACACACACACACACACACACACACACACACACACACACACACACACACACACACACACACACACACACACACACACACACACACACACACACACACACACACACACACACACACACACACACACACACACACACACACACACACACACACACACACACACACACACACGAGTGGAAAGTTGCTCAAATACTGTGTTTATGTACCGTTTGGTCCATTAAATGTATCACAGCAGCACATCACTTTATAAAATATGATGCATTTTAATAAGATTAAACTACTCAGTTTATAATTTAGCAATTCAGTTACATGTGATATTTTATTCTGTTCATATGTTGAAGGATAAATATACACTATCATAGTATTTATCCTTTTAAATAGACATTGCAAACGTAAACATGTATGGCTCTTTATGATGATTTTATGATTTTTGATGCACAGTTGTTTTATCGTGTATCTATGAGTGCTTTTAAAGTCACTTATCAATGAAAATTCAATAATATTATTATTATAAAGCCAATTACCGTCAGTACTACTGAAGACAGGGCTGCAGAAAAAGGTAGATTTCCTTGGAAAGTGCAATAAAAACTAAAAGAGTATTGAACAAACAAGGACAAAAAGATCCAACAAAGACTGAACTAGAAAACCAAACTAATTAAACAACAGGAAACAGGTGGC